>NW_027271159.1:0-167500 GCF_040938485.1 Diadema antillarum | reverse complement strand
TATGTACTTTGCAATGGTGACATAAGTAAGTATAGCGATGGAAAAGAGTGATTTACTGAAAGGTGGGGCCTGTAAAACGTAGATCACTCGAAAACCAATCTGTCAAAATAATCATTATGATAATTTTATCCAAAGTCACTTGTTTACAATTGGATAACTTTCTAGATATGTATTTAGTAAATGTGTTTTGTATATACATATATATAGATTATATATATATATATATATATATATATATATATGAAGAGCTTGCTTCCAAAAGGCGCTAAATCCATCATTTTTTATGGATCTAGCACCTCTCTCTCTCTCTCTCTCTCTCTCTCTCTCTCTCTCTCTATATATATATATATATATATATATATATATTACATATATATATGAATCATTTTCGAAGGTTCACGTAGTGCGCGTTCACCAGGCAAATAAAGCAAATCTAAGTGTAAGTAGAAATGCAGGAGACCGTCATGAGAAGCAGATGCTTGACGAGGATAATGGCCTCAGAAATAAGCATTATCCAATACGACAAAAATATGTAGACAATCCAGTCACCACCCACCAAGTTTGGGGGGGGGGGGGGGGGAGGGAGGAGGAGCGCGATGGTGCATGCTGATGAGGAATTTATCCAAATACTGACAGAAGAAAAAAAATAATGATCTATGATTAAGGTCTTGAAGTACTGTGCGATGAAAATATCTTGTCTCTCTGCAGTGATCTCATCCCAAAGCAGTTTATCTTCTTTTCTCTTTTCTCTCTTTCTCTCTCTCTCTCTTTATTTAAAGGCTGTCAACAATTGACATAAGAACTGGACAGCGCCATCTCTAGTTGAGTCCTTTTTACAATTATTCCAAAAGTATAAAATTTTGATAATGCAATCATCACCACATTGACTGAAGTTTTCGTTTTTGTTTGTTTCGAGATTTTGGTCTACTTTTCACTTCTTTTCCATTAACACTGCCGTCTCTTCTCCCATTACTCCTCCTCCAAATTTTTTTCCCCCCTACAGTTCCACAGCTGAAACAGACAAATAAAATGAAAAGCCCAAAACATATAAAAAGACACATGCGACTTTCTTGCTTCAGAGTAGTTTCATGGTTAAGAGAAGAGTCTATGAACGTTGTTTGTTTTTTCTTTGTTTTTTCTTTGAGAATTGTGTGAATGCAAAATGCTCTCACAATTTCTTATTAATTTCATGTATAGAAATATTTAAAAAATCTCATATTTCAGCCGAATGAATATAAAACAAAATAAAAACAAGAACAATCTGCTATATCTTGGTATGGGAACATGCTTTTACTTGTATTATAGCTAGAAATAACTTTTTTGGGGGTCAAATTTTGTACTAGTATATGACACACATGAAAAATTGTGAGGGTATGACATCTCTAACTTGCTCATTTGAATATTCATAAAGGCTGGTCAAGAAATAATTTCCGTTAAGAATGTGAAAATTCAAAATGTCATATCTTCCTTATTTTTATCCAATTCTTGTTATTTTTGTATCATTCTATAGGGAATATTTTTCTCTTTCTTTTGAAGTTTATTCATTTTAGGGTGGATTTCTTCTTTAAATCTTAAAACATATGCATGATTGCATGTATACTGCCTGTAGGATGCGTCCAGGTCAACATAGATTATAGCACACCAGAATGGCGCCAATAAACATGGTAATTAGAACATGTAGCCTTGTAACCTTCTGACTTGCGTTAGTTTCCTGTCGGGTATATTAGTAGCATGAACAATGGTTGTGGTAAATTACCTGGGGCTTAAATGATTGGGTAATGGGTTGTTTTGTATTGATTTAGTTTAAGTTTATTTCATTTTTCGACAGAACATATATGTTTCACTTCCTTTGATAACAGAGAATAAGGTGAACAGAACATTGTGAAATGAAAAGACTGTACAATAATTGAGGACCTTATAGTAATTATACATTGTAGTAAAAGAAGAAAAAGAAGGGTTATCACAGTAGTGAGTCTGCATAATCAACATAATGTGACAATATAATGCGGGATCATTGTTGATCCCACTTTTGGTCATTATACACTCGGATATACTAATTTCAAAATCATATTGCATTATTTTGTTTTCAATTGACAATAAATATTTCAATTGACAATAAAACAATGCTTGAGGTTAATCATAAAACGGTACCTATAATGTATATGTATGTATGTTGTATCATAATGAAAGAAAGAGAAAGTCGAAAGCATACTGCTAGACACTGTCAAAGCCCAGCGTATGCAGTACTCGCAACTACTATAATCAGGCATGGAGTACGTTCGCAGACGTTGGTTTCAGGAGAAATGAAGCTTAAAGACAGTGCTTTTTACTCTAAGAATAGCTTCTCTTTGAGAGTATCAGCGGAAATCAATGAGTAAATCTCACGGAGATCCTTACGACGATTTCTTAGAAACCAGAAAGGACTAACAGGCCGTCCTAATGAGTCAGATTTGCGAGTCACACTCACTCCATCACACACCACTGACCAAACAAGCAAGCTCTCCTTTGAGCGTGGTATAAAGTAAACCCGCCTCAATAAGTGATCCCAACGAGCGAGTACCAGTCTCCACTAGACATAGCGGGCAGCATTGCTATTCGATGAGCAACGACTGACGCAGGTGCTGAAGGAACTGAAGAAAATACACACGCACAAACACACACACAAAAAAAACCCCACAAATACAAACACAAGCAAGTTCACACAAACACACACAAGTGTGTTTAACCGCAAGCTATCAGTTCGGTAATGGCCAGATGGCAGACAATATCGGATCGATCAATGGCGTCTACTGAGTACACGAGAACAAATGTCAATAGATATTAAAAAGGGAAAAAGAAACAACAACAACAACAAAATGCGTACCTGTAGAAATAAGATATCTGTATGGAATATAATAATGATGGGTAATAGATTCATGGTTAATTTTTACTAATGTAATGAATGAATAAAGATAATGCTGACAATATAGAAGGTATCGGCAAAACTAAAAGAAAACTAATGATTATATAGATATCGATAAGAAGTGAATGACACAGCAGAGTGGCAGTAATGGTTTTTGTTGACAGATAGAGAGAGGGTTTGGGAGTTAAAGTTTTTCAAATCACCTTTTTACAGCTTGAGCTATTTAAGGAGGTTGGCTGCTTCGGAAAGGGTGATTGTGAAAATGTTACTTCCCGAAAAATCATTACCGGGAAAAATTGCGTTACCTCGACAGTCTCTACCTTTCTTGATGCTTAGTTGGTAAGTTTGGTATGACTGAGAAAGTGATAATCGGCAAAAAAGGCTGCAGTTGTTTGTGGGAAGGGGAGGGGGAATGGTGACTCTTGATTTCACGACGGGTTGAAGTGGATCGTTTCCTTTTTTGCTATTCGCTTTCGACTATAAATTTCTTAGCAGGTGACAGAGGTGGGCAAACAGGAAAAGTGACAAACAAAATGAGGTAGAAATATAAGATAATCAAGCATTCAGCAGGTAAGTTTAAGTTTCAATAAAAACATATTTTGCATACCATTTAGAGAATTACTGCGCCCTTGCATTGCCATTAAAACAAATCATATACAATGATTATTTCATACCTTTAACACTGGCAACGAAAGCTGATTGATTGATTGATTGATTAATTAATTGATTGATTAATTGATGAATGGGTTGATTGATTAACTCATTCATTGATTCATTCATTCATTGATGAATGGATTGAATGAATGAATGAATGAATGAATGATTGTTTGATTGATTGATTGATTGATGGATGGATGGCTGGATAGATTAATGACTTTATTTTATTTCTGCATTTCATTTTCAGATATTAGTGACACAAAGTCAATAAAACAAAATTTAAGTACTGATTGAATCTTACAGTTGAAACAAATAAAAGATTAACTTAAATGTACGACCTACAAAGTGACGACAAGCAGCTGCTATTTTATGAATTTATAAACTTAAGAATTACACGTGCCTGCCGTTCAAAACATCTTTAAACTCTGTAGATATAAAGTGTGATTTAAAGCAGTCCAACCCCGTAAGACTTTTCCGTCCGTGTTTTTCCTGATTGGAGCATCAATTTTCCCGGATTCAATAGCACAAATGAAAGGGTAGCGTCCTCTATGGCATATTTCCGTTACAGAAATGAGACCAACCAAACCGATACAGTATGAACGTTTCTGTTTTTGTTTTTGATAATAATTGAGCGCTTGCTGGTCGTGAGTCGTCAATTTTTGGCGCAAGTGTGGATTCGAATTAAGTATTGACTAGGAGGATATACGAGATTGAATTTCGTGAGTAACTTCATTAGGTCATAAAGAGATTCTCCTCGGGGGCGAAAGATCGTTTCGACCTGACACCCTTTTAACGCGTGACTTCCTCTCCCTGCGGCCCGCTTTCTGTAGTCACGTTCAATTGTTCATGTAGTTGCCAGGTTCTCTATCATTATGTCCATATACGCACTCTAAAGTAATTTATAATTTTCACACATTATTCAATTTCAAAAAGCTATCAGTTTACCTGAGGTAAAACATACCATTGTGCTGCAAATGTTGACGATATTATCATTCATATATCCACTATAGGGGCCCACTGATGTTTAGTTTTAGTCGCAAATCATATATCGTAGAAATATCTATATATTTTAGAAACTTGTTCATAATCACCATGACAATTGTAATATAAATTGATAAAAATTGCAAATACTATGTGATGAAGTGCCTCTTTTTGTTTGGTACTTATTTACATAAATACGCTTAATAAACATGCGAGCTCTGCACGTTGTACCCATGAGAAACATTCACAAAACAGAGTTTTTGTTAGGTTAGTGTTTAATAGCATGAGGAGTCGTTTCTTTCAAATACCCTTAATCTTGAATTCCTCCGGGGTATCAATGATAGCCCTGGTATGGTGAACGTTCCAAAAGAAAAAGAAAAAGGGGGCAAATTACGCCCTCTCCTCCATTTGCTCCTCACCCTCAGAGAAAGATGAAGGAAACCGGAGCGCCATTCAATACCGGAACTGAAAACCGATCCGGATGCTTTAGAATCAGAGGGAAAGGCGGTAAAAGTGTAATTGCCCCGTTGGATGATTGAAAACAAGACTGAAAGTGAAACGTACTGGATTGACTGACGATGAAATTTGCCCCTTTGGAGTGCGAGAAACGTGACCGCAGGTAGGCGAAGACCCATGGCTTACTACGTCACCACGGACTGAAAAAAAACACCAACCCGAAACAAATCCAAAATGTCAAATTCTTTAACATCTATATAGGCGTGAATGAGTAATTCTGAATGGTAGTTATTTAGAATTAAGCATGTTGTGTGAATCCTTGAATCCTTCCTTTAAAAAGATTCAATTAATAGGGCAGAAAAATGTCAATCAGCTGAAATTCGATGGGTGTTCTAAGTATTCTTTAATCATCTTTAATGTAATCCCCAAGTTTTTTATTCGAATCATGCAAAAGCTGCACTGAAGTACTGTGAGAAAAGAACATTATGGAATTATCTTAGCACGTCCCCCCCCCCCAAAAAAAAAAAAACACTGAAAGAAAAGTACTTGAGGTATTTCAGAACTCATTATTCAAAACTAATCATTGGGAGTGTCAACATTCTATAGTTTGCCCAAGTGATCTTTGACCATATAATAAAGGGGATTACTTTCCGATTAGTTAATCAGTAACCGGACCACTCCACGTTCGTCCCCAACACTGCAGAGTGGCCCTTTTATTTGGTAAAGAAAAAATTATGGTATCGAATGGATGGAGGGGCAGGTGAAAATCCTAGCTTAAAGGCATAATTTACCACTTGCAGAAGAAACCAAAACCAGGCATTAGTGCTTTAAGATAGTTCTAAAATGTGAGTTAGGTATAGAAACAACCACTGTAAAAATTTGAATCCGTATAATTGATGTTTAAGTATTGTTAAATACACAAAATGTGAACAATAGTTATAATTAAAATGTTTCCAGACTAAACCGTACTACAGTTACGGTTTAATGAGATAATTTAGTGTATCATATGACAATGCTGTTGCGACATAAATTATCAATGCGAGAATTATGTGAGATATATTGGCCCAAGCAAAACTAAGCAAACAAAGACGAGAAATAATGTCAGGTATATGCCCCAAAATATAAATTTCTATTCTGAAATTTCTAAGATAGTGGTATATAATAGTATAATGAAATGAAGCTGGTGTCTTTAGTGTGGCTCGTTTGGCATGGATTTCAAGGAATAGAACATGGGCATGGCTGGACATCCTGAAGAGATGACGTCTCTCTCGGGTGTAATAATTAGAGTCACTTAGCAGCATTGTCAATTGTTTCTGCAAATAGCGATATTGTGACACCTTGACCTAAATAAAGAATTTGGAAAAGCGTATTTGAATGTCCCTCACAAATACGTCTATTCTCCCCTTGTACTACTAAGAAGGCAAACAAGCGTAGTTTTCACCCATCTGTACTTTGAAACAATATTGCTGATTACAATGTGCTACTATATTACCTGCATTGCATTCAACAGTCATGTACTCTTATACCTGCGCATATAGATTTTGGTTGGTGTATTATCTACATGTCATTGAGTAATCCACGTTTTACAAGCTCTGCTTTTCTGGGGATCACTCTTTTCCACCATCACACATATATTTCCTTTCATGTCGACTTTGTAAAGTATGCATTGTTCATTGTACAAATATATCTGTGATATGTTCTTTCAGATTCATTTTGTACCAGATGTATTTTTTTTTTCTTTTCATGAAACAATATGATTTGTGAAATGTACGGTTTGTATATATGTTTTACCGGTCTATTGGGTCGAAATGAATTGAACTGAATTTTAAATAATTGAAGTCAAACTAATATCAGTAAATGCACACCCGCATGCTATTCCCTGATCAGGTTGACTGAAACAAATAAAAAGTAACCAAACAAATGGTTAATGATAGGAGCACGATCAAAGTCAGATATGAAATTAGAACAATGATACCTGTGTCAAACACTTCCCCAAGTGATACTGTCCTACAAGCTTATAACGTTGTCGGATCAACGAGCCCTCAACATAACGAATCTTCGGAATAACGAACCTTCGGAATAAGCTACTGTATACTGAAGCCAAACATCTATACCCTTCAATATTAATTTGTTTCGTTGCAACTAGTAATTATGGTTATCTGAAGAAAAAAGTAGGCCTACTTTGTTATCTACCAAAAACATGATTAGTTTGAGTATCTTGTTCTTCAGTCCGATTTTAATAAAACTTTCACCATTGCGTCCGTCATGCGCTATTAAGGTTAACAGGATTATGGTGCGAACAATTTTGAGACATGAACCAATAAGACCGACATACATCAATCACGTTATGTTCCTATAGGTATTTCGTTTAAAGTCTAGAACGTTACTTCTGAAAGAAAGTTGAATAGCATTTCGTAGAATCCGGTATATAAAAGATCATCACAAAGTTTTGTACGATTGAAATTGCACAGTGTTTCTCATATGAAAACTTTCAGTAGCAGTCTATTTTGTTATTTGTTTTCGTTGAAGTTAGGGAATCCATAGATTATATTAGGGAGTTGAGTGAATGTTGTTCTCAACAAAAGGAAGGAAGAGACGTTTCCCTTTTCCCGCCTAACATTTTTGTTTGCTTGCTTCTATCGCGGTACTTCCAACTCTCATAGTGTCTTATCAGTGGTACGTGTGGCGATTCTCGACAAACTTTCCCTGCAAAATGTCAGCTTTTCGATTTTGATACGGCGTGCGGCGATGCCGTTCAAATCAGCTCCCGATTGGGGGTCTTTCACGGCGACGGGAAGTTCAAAAGTGCCTTGCGCTTTTGCATTTAAGGATGCCGAAAATCCGCCGCGTATAAAAGCACATGGTATGTGCTGCCGCAATATGAGCTAGTGTACGGTGATTCGTGAAAAAAAAACCCCGACGCTTATTCGTGTCCAGGGAGAGGTGATTTATATCGTCAGCTGATTAAAGTGGCGTAGTGGATGCCTCTGACAAGAAGTCACGAGTGAACATGATGCCGAACAGAGGCACATCACTTACATTTGATACATCATTAATGGTTCCGTTACAAGCCTTGACGGTTTTTTCCCACTTCTTCTGAATAGATATTTTCCGTTAAGTTTGAAGGTTGTATGCATGTTGTTTCCGTCTCAAAGGCTAAGCAAAAGTAAAGCAAGGCATTTAAAAATTTGTATTTCTTGTTATTTTGATCGTCAAATGATTCAAACAGATGGAATAAAAAGCACATTCCGATGAATGTTTATATAAATTTATATATATATTCTTTACTGTAGCTTCGTATAAAATGGCCCGAAACGACAATGTCTGCCTCCATTAGTAGAATATAGTTCGTAAAATCGTTTCTGTAATTTTCATGACGTTTGTTTAATATGCGTGTGTGAGTTTTTAGGTAGTTGATGACAAATTTCTTTCGATATTTTCTCCTTCCTCCCGAAGAAGAGAGATTAAACTTCTCTCTTATTTTTTTTCAACCTTCACGTAAAAGGCGACATTTACCGCCATGAAAGTGATAAATTGGCCTTAAAGAGCCGCCAGTGCCACGTCCTCAAGGCCAATTCATTTTCTGATGTAGAATCAATAATGAATCCTTCAGAATACCGGACATCAGGCACCCTTTGGGAGCGAAGAGAAGTCCGTGTTGAAGTATAGGAGAGAACCAGATGAAGTAGGATTATATTTTGTCACCAAACAGTCATCTATCTACAAGCCTTCCCCCTTTCTATCTGCGCGTTATTTTCTTTTTTATTAAGAATATGGGTGATACTCGGTGATCAAACTGGAACGTGGGGGTAAAATCAGGTCAATTGGAAAAATGAAACCTCTGCATTCACGCATCACATAAGAGCCTCTGCCTAACACTATACTCAGTAGAAGAAGTGAGCAAGAATGAGAGAAAAGTGAAAAACTATCGTTTTACTGTACTGATTCATAGTTTATATCTTCTATCTGAGAAATCCCGAAGAAGTAACCACAAACGTATGGGGGGGGGGGGGTAAAGGGGGGGGGGATTGGATGGGGAATGGCAGGGAACAGCATGTGACAGGGGAAGAAGCCACTAGGGAGACAGGTCATATTTTCCATTGGAAAAAAAAATCATTATGACGTCATAATGAAATCATGGCCCGCTGGGATAAATCCGATGCCTCTTGTCAATCCGATTGTCTATCGGATTATACGCAATAGACAAGTAATTTACAAAGGAAAAGTAAGATGAACTCATTTTCTTGCCCTCGTGATATGCAAATCAACCCGTTAAATATGCATAATTGAATCATACATGATCATGTGATTATTTAAGTATACTGCATCGCGATTTCATTTCAGTTGTATGTGATTTGTTGCGCAGCTTGAAACATTGCTCTCCGTTAGACGAGCAGTCTTTCACGGGTCGATATTGCACGCGCACACAAAATAATGTTCGTCGGTGTTAAAGTGGACCTGGAAAAAAGCTGCGCGCAACGGACATTTTCTTCAACCGAATGGAAACGGAAATGAAGTATTGTCCTGGATTCTCCACTCAAAACTGGCCGGCTGTCTTGTTTGTTGAGGCGGATGCGACTTGATTTACCGCAAACAAGAAGCAAGATCCACATGTGGCATTGGTAAACGAACGCTGCGTCCAAAATATTTCATTTCCCTCCTTGTGGTGAAGGAAACATGTATTCCCATCTAGACCTTTTTTGTTTGTCTGTATGTATGTTTGTATGTAGGGCATATGTATGTATGTTTGTTTGTTTGTTTGTTTGTTTGTTTTGGTATCTCTGTCATCTCACGTGCAGTCAGGAGAAAATTTCTTGATGAAAGCAACGACGGAAGATGTCAAGATATGACGGACTAGGAGAGGTTATACATTTTTATTCATTTTTTATAGTTGTCCACTGGGACGCGACGCACGTTTTATGAGACATCCCTGGATGATAGTGACCTCGACTATCATTGCAGTACACGCTTTGAAATTCGACGGAGATTTCTCAAGGTACCGTATGTCCTTTTGGGAGGTGTCTATTGTGCGCGGGATTGGTAATCCGGGCCAAGGCAATATATGTATGTAAGATTTTGATATGCCGCATGTCTCTCACGAGGTTTTATTACTAATTAAACCCGGTGTGAGATGCTACACATCACACCACGGCGGACATTTACACATGACCCCGTACCGACTGAAACACACACACATACACACACACACACACACACACACACACACACATATATATATATATATATATATAATATATTTATATGTTTTATATATGAAATATGAATATTTATTACATTTCATATTTAATTCATAATCATTAATCGTATATATCATATAAATATACAACACAAGCACACAAACAGACAAATACCTGGATGTATCTATACAAGCTACATATTTACACAGATTAAAGATGAAGAAAATGAAGAAGAGAAAGAGAGAACGAAAAAAAAACTATAGAAAGAAAGAGAGACAGACAGACAGATAGAGCAAGAGAGGGAGGGCGAGAGGAAGGTGGAGGAGGGAGAGAGAGGGGGAGGAAGAGAGCAAGATGGAAGGAGAGGGAAAGAGGATGGACTGGCGAAGCGATGGAGATAAAATTGCCAGCAAAACGAAACTGCGAAATTAACAAACCCTGGCTCTAAAATGTCCAGTAGCACTGTGTGTCGCCCTCAATCACATCTTATATCCCTCATAAAGAATCTTATCGGCATCTTTGAGAACCAAAGGACGAATAGAACGCTCGGTTGCCCGACATATCCTGCCGTTATCTGCCGGCATCTTGATCGTAATATCTCCGCATGTAATGCCGATATTCAACAATTGTTGGGCCCGGTGTCGGAAACGAATAAACCAGCGGCCTGGGTCGCCATTTCAATACATTCCTCCATGGGCTTTCTTTTGTGTTCGCACAGACCCCGAACGCGAATTGATATAGAATACATGTTGGACATGGAGCGCAAGCATGAGCAATAACTCCTGTTGTTGTTGTTGTTGCTGCTGCTGCTTGTAGCATGGGGTACAGCTACATGATATTAGTTTTACGTTGATATACTGCAGAAGCAGAACGCTTTTAGGCTCATAATACAATCGCTTACACCTCAATTCATATCATCTTGTCCGTGTTTTCCTTTAATGATGTTTGATGAACCTCAATAAAAGCGATGATGATGATTACCCATAATTAGTCTAGCAAAGCGAAATTTAGATGGCTTAAACTTTTAGGAGATTATTCGCGCCACATAAACCAAGGAAAGCAAGTCAGTCTTAAAGGATTTAAAGGTAATTAATAAGGAAAAGCAGATCACAAAACCACGATAAAAGACAAAACAAAACAGTTCAGAAGAGATGGCAGTGAAGCTGTGTTCACCTACTACACAAGTAAATGGAGGAGACGAGCTCAATAAAATCCGCGTAACGTAGCGTATGAGGTTAATAACTGTTCTACGCAGACTCTATAGGGAAAGCACATCAGATGTCCATCAGGCTGTTATTACCCTTGGCACGCACACTCCAGAGAGAGAGAAACAAAAATACACAAATAAAATAATTTGCTCAGTGCGAAGCTGGAATGGCTGTCATGGTGTGCCCTGTCCCCGGTTATGAAGCCCACTTCGAAGAATAAAAAATGGATTCACTATCAAGAAAGAAAGAAAGAAAAAAAACTAATAACAGTACGTCTTGAGCTAATGAAAAAAAAATGCTGAACAATTATGGGTATTACAACTATATGACAGTGACCTTTAAAGAAAAAGCCTCTCTAAATTCCTTGTACCTTTACGACTATTACATCAAAATCGATCTTTCAGTACGTTATTGCCCACTTTATTATATCAAACCAATAAAGGAATTAGAAGCACGTCTTGTGGATTTTCTGTAATGCTAGCAATGACCTTTCCTAGCACTATTTAGTAATAGTGAGTAACCATTCCTATTTGAAGACGAATCCAACCTCTTTCGTTCAATCTTGCATGAATATGACAAGAGAAAATGTTTCTTTTACTCCTTTTCTTTGAATTCGTTTTGTTTTGTTTGAAGTTTGTCTTTTTCTATTAACATTGAGCAGTTGATGTAACAACCCTATCCGCTACTAGTATTTTGTTCTATACCCTGCACTTACACGGCGCTGTGTTTATAGTGCCAGCTGAGTGCCTTTACCTGTACCATAAAGTAATGTATTATTATTAATATTATTGTCATTGTCGTTCTTTATCATCATCATTGATCCTTAATCATTATCATTATCATTATCATTATTGTTATTATTATCATTATTATCATTATCATTATCATCATCATCATCATCATTATCATTGACATCATCATCATCATCATCGTCATCATCATCATTATCATCATTACCATTGTTATCAGCAACATCATTATAATCTTTATTTCTCCTGTAATTATCCTCTCTATTATTTTCATTCTTATTTCTATAAAGGCATTCCTATACTTCTGTCCCCGCAGGCTTTCTCCTGGGCAGCAAATCATTGCCAAGATTCCACAACAACCAAATTCTCTCTTCGGAATTAATTGCTGCCAAGTTCCTCATCGCCCCCTTTGCAACGTCGAGCAGATTTCTGTTCATAATTCACATCGTGCTTACTAACCTGTCACAGACAGTTGTATATTGAGCCGTTTTGTGTTTTAATCTTTGGAACTATACCACATGTCCTGATAGCTAAGATGATTTACAAAGCCCGTGGCGTTTTATTGCTACATGGTCAGGTCAAATCTTTCACGCTTTTTAATAGCAGACAAATGGCCCTAAATGATATGTAGAAACGTGGTTCCCAAATTCAAGGAATCATTTTGTAAATGTTTTCGTAAGAACTACTATTAACATGCGTTTTCAAGTGTTTAAACATTTAAACCAGTGGTAACTGTGGTTACTGAAACTACTGTACCGTATATTGAAGGGGGTGGGGTGTATGTCACAATCAAAATCGCTTCGGGTAAAACCACCTCATGCAGAATAACCACGAAGCGTTAATACTCCGTTGACAAGCAACCTCCGTGCATAATTATGTTAGGCGGAAATCGTCTCATTTGTACGCCAATGCGGACACGATTTACCTATTCCGAGACTATATGCCACTACGCTTCGAATGTTTCCAAACTCGAAAGCTAGCACAAAGAAGCAGAGTTTTGTTTTCTACGTCGAAGTTGGCAAGCATCCATCTTATAATGCGGAGTCGCTTTCACAACTGCGCTGGCTATCTAATACAGATTGGCTCTGTAGGCGTGGAGTTTTTCTACGGAAGAATGATGAAACGGCAGCGTTAAAAATCCTTCAATTACATTGTTTCTTTCAGGTCTGCTTATCTATTAACACTTACACTGTTACTAATATTTCATAGTGCATGTTACGTACCATGTGAGCACATGAGAGGTAATCTATGATACAAAAAGTCAGCAGGAATACAGGTATCAAGAATAGTATGAGAGCTGTATAATAAAATTTTACATAAGTTGATTGAGCATTCCGGTCAACATTAAGTCAACATTAGGGTCTGGGGAGGCGGAGAGGGTGTCTAATGAAGTAATATAATTTTCGTATCATTATAAGCAAGCAATCCCTTCCCATTTAAGAGGGAAAAAATTATGTAGCTCCTTCGAGAAATCAAAGAAATGATAGGACAGGACAAAGAATATGTACAGTTGAAAGAAAATAATGGCATAATTATGGGCTACTGAGAGAGATCGCTGAAAAGCGCTGTAATTGCGATGATTGCAAAATGACTTAACATCGCAGTCCGTCACTAGACTCAGCAATCCATCATCTTCCATCTCCATTTTCCCATTTGGTGTGCCCAGTCCCACGTGAAGCCATGCAGTCATGTGCTTTGTATCTGCAGAGTTTGATTGCAAAACGGCTTAAGCGCTATTATCAAACATCTTAAAGTGAATTCATTATCAGAAAGTGCAGATAAAATCCTTTCCAGTACAATCTCATCTGTTATATAACAAGGAATATTGGTTAAGTTATGATTAAATACATCCCCCATCTTCCAGTCATTTCCTTTGTTGTATTAAGGCAGCCTTAATCTCAAGTATCTAAAATTCACAAGAATGTAGTTAAAGCGTTTTGCCATCAAACTCTTCCTATAGTTGAGACATCTTATGAATGTCACAAAGCATTCCACACGACATTTTACATTATTAAGCTGACGTTAATAGTTAGAAGGTAGGCCTATAAGAATGATTACACAGTACCCGCTGCAAAGTACAAGGATGATAATCAGCATGGCGGTCTAGTGGATAAGACGCCTGCCCGGTGATCAGGAGGTCATAGGTTCGAGTCCTGCTAGAGTATGTACGCCCATTATTTCTTTTGTCATGGCTACTACTATAAACACTGATTAATTTAGTGCTTATTCACGTCGATGTAGGGAAATTTGGCAATCAGTTGCAATGAAAGCAACTCGATGGAAAAATTTCACGAATTGAAACAAATATCTTTCTTGCAATTTGGCAGATTTTACTATAGTCCTATACACTGAAGCCAACTTCCAAACTTGGCGTGGAAATGCACTCTAAAGTGCATGTCTATGCATAATACAGATGTAGTGTGTTATTCTGATTGTTGGACAATCAGGTGGTTTTCTTTTTATGCTTTTTGGTTTCTTTTAGGCCTACTCTGCAAGCGTCATGCTCTGTCGAGTAAGATTTCGCGTTGAATATTGATGCCGTTGCGATACACATAACTTTTCTAATCCAGCAGGGACTTTGTCAGAGGGTTGTTCTCTTCTTTATATAAAGCCAATTGCTTTGAATTTGATCAAATGGTATGAATGAGAGAGATTCCGTCGCATAGCTCTGGACTCATCGGTTGCGGCGCGACGCAACACTACACCCCCACTCGAGTCCCCTGCCATCCGACAAGCCACTCTGCGCCCTCGTACGCGGGGTATACGTGTTTGTCTTGTCAGGCTCGTTGAGAGGCATATCGTGCCCCATTAACCGCGCCCTTTCCACCCGCTCCTATCGTCGAGGGTGGTGGAAAAAGGATTGTTAGCGGGTCTCCAACCTGCTCATCGACTTTGCTCAGGTACCGTTTGGAGTTTGGAATGTTTGCTCCCTCCCTCGCTGAAGTTGAGGAAGCGACAAGGAACATTGACTCTGGAAGTGCACTGAAGTACTGCTGCACAGCCTTCGTTTTACGTAGTCCCTCCATCTAACAGCTTCCCTCATTCATTAAGCGTCTCTTTTCTTCTGGGAGAATGCAAACCTAGTCACCCCAACCTTCCGCACGAGATATCGTCACTATCGAAAAGACGAAATTCCACCAAGGAAATGCTCACCTTGTTTATTAAGTAAATGATAAGTACTGAAATTCGTGACAAAATACCGATTTATGAAAAGATTTCTCAACGAAAACTCAAGCAACACTCTCCGCTAAGAACCGTAAAAGTACAAAATGTCAATTAACACAATGGAGAAAAAAAATAATGTAAAGTTTTGTCTAAAAATCAGCAACGGCAATCGCAGCATGAAAGTAGGAAAGAGTAGGAGATGCAGATAAACAGACAGAAAGACAGAGGACAGATAGACAAAGAGGCAGACACACACACACACATACATACATGCATACATACATACATAGAGAGGATGTAAAGAGGGAGCGATGGGAGAGGGTTTCTTTTTTTCCCCCTTCTTAGATAGTAGATTCTGGTAAAATGAAGCCATACATCTGACCATAAAAAGAAAACATATGACAAAAATTGGAGAAGAAGAAAGTGTACTGAAATGTCATGGAAGAGATATACCAAAGCATCGTTCACATCGTCTAAATAACCGTAAATACTCGTCAGATGCTTCGAAGCGTAAACCGTAGTTTGTTGGAGTGGTAAAGACTGATTGTGGTTCAGGCGGTGACATCCTTCATTCCCATGATTAGAGGCCTAACATGACTTCCGTTCCTTCTCCTCGATGCTCCGTCTTTTTCCGCCAGCACCCTCCCGCAAGCTGCAGGTGATGAACCACTGACTTGAACTTTTCCGCCACCACTCGACAGAAACCGAATATGAAGGTCGAATGGTCCCTCGGGACACCCTCGTCCACTTTACAGCCGTCTTCTCTCCCGGGACTTTACGCAGTGCGGCGGGTCCTCGAAATGTCGTTGGGTGTGACGTTCTAGAACAATGGCCCAAACTTTGACGGCACTTTATTCGCGGCCTATAATTCGTTTGCAGGCTGCTGCTATATCTATGTAAACCAAATCTGCGCAATATGATGAGATGAGATGAATTTCCGGTGTCTCGCTGAAATCCCATCCTGCCGTCATTTTCTTTTTGTAAAGATTAGTTGGGAAAACCCCTTTCAATGTTCGATTTTAATTCTCATGAGAGCGGCCTGTCAGTCTGCACCTCCTTAAAAGATTAACTACTTGAAAACAAAATTAGGTCAAAGTGAAAGTTAAAGCGAGTAAGGCAGCAAACAGGCAAAGGGGAGATAAGGTCCCACGCACACTGGACTCTTGTAATAATCTTTTCTGCCAACCCATTCCTGATAAAACAAGCTCGGCTCTCAGATCAGTCAGTTATTCATCAAATGATATCACTCACTGGCCTTTATATGAGCAATCATTTTATGTTATTATTGTAGTGTTTGTATTTATTCTATTCATTTTTAGCTATTGACTCTTGCCACTGTGACAGTGGTCCTTGCACTACTAGTATTGGCCACTTTTTTTTCTGGAAGAAAACGGTCTATACGATGTATCTTGAAATGGAACGATTCTACAAGGTAAAAGTTGCAGAAAGTGTTCTAAGTCCTGGCCCTGGGTTGAATGATTTTGTCAAAGAATGATGGTAGTTTAAAAATGTGAACCTAAAACTACAAGCGGTCTATTATTGGTGTTCATCCAGACATCAAATTCAATACCACTACCACCTTAGCAGCAATGGTTGTCTTCAGGAATACCCTAAACGTACATGGAGATTTAAAGGTCGGGGGTGTTTCATCAACGTTTGTCAACGCTGACAATTTCAGCAAAATCCTTGGTTTTGATTGGCTGAGATGTTCTGGTCACTGACTGTTACTATGGTGATTAAAGTTGTCAGCGCTGACAAACGTTGATGAAACACCCCCTGATGTCGGGAATTCGGACTCTCACACACTTCACGAGCCACACTTCACCGTCTTAGCTAGTGTTTGTAATTTTTCCCATCTCATATGTTCACGTATTTCTCAGTGACATCACTTCTGCTCTATAGGGTTACGAAAATTCGTAGAAAATCCAGTGCCCGATGAGTACTCGCGAATTGATGGGTATAAAATGTATGGTGGTTATTAAGCAAAGTATAGCGAGCGGCCGTAGCTTGGATTGAAATTCCGCTAAAGTGCTGCCCGAAACTGGGACAAACATGCACGATTCCCCGTCGGTATTCCGTTTCTGTCAGCCCTCTCTAGTTCGCAGAGGTTCGGGGACCGACCAAAAATGCCCCTCTGGATACACATTGCGTTCAATATTACCTCCTACCAGCAACTAACATTGACAGACTTGTCTCGTTTTGATTTTTTTTTATTTTGTTGTCAATCGTAACAGCATCAGTTTCTTTCCTGTCAGATTTGGTCCCTGTTTTGATTTGATTAGGCGTTATAATGGCATGTCTTTGTTCTTTGTTATTACATCACATCGTCAGTTGAATAAGTTTACAATATGGTTATAAAAGCAAATGGTGGGCTTACCAACATCTACATTTTCTGATTTGATTTGATTTGACTTGCTGTGGCTTAAACTGGCGAGACTTTCGTCCGTCGGATAAGTTTACAATATGGTTATAACGCAAATGGTGAGCTTACCAACATCTACATTTTCTGATTTGATTTGGCTTGATGTGGCTTAAATAGGCGAGACTTTCATACAATCAAGACGTGGTCGGCGTTACGTAACTATGTAAACTAAAACAATACTGTACTTTAGTATTGCCAAAAATAATGATATCACTATAACAGGCGACTCTTATGAAACTGTTTGTAATATGTTGCTCAACAGTACTGAATTGAGTTTTACTCATAATTTTTGAAAACAGGTTGTGATTGGAAGCAATTTTTCACGGATGTGCTTGCAAATATGAACTTTTCAGACTTGACCGAAAGATCGGTCTGTATCTTGTCGTCGGGAATCTGTTCCGAGGAGACTACGTCTGGCTTCACGGAATCGCCTCCTATCATTACCTATTCAGACCGAAGGCTGTCCTCCATCGAAATACTCGCAGTAACTAGGTTAGATCGCAGAAATGTGTATCCATATCGCAACATCGCAGTTCGCTAGCTGTACGTTGCCATTTAAAATGTACGTACAATACATAAGCCGTGCTCTAATTGGTGGAGGGACAATTCCCGTTGGACGTACATTGAATGTGATTGGCTGATGGATTTATCTGTTGAAGAGCTGTTACGACGCCGTATCGAGAGGCAGGTAATTTTGTCTTTTTTCCAAGAAGATTTCACCCAAATCTTTGATACTTTAAACGCGCATTGTAGTCATGAGATGTTGATTTTACTCTATAAGTTCAAATTTGCCTATCTAGCACTGTGAATTTAGATGCAATTGAGAAGGTTGAGATACATCACCCAATTCTCCATAGCGACAGTGGTTAAGAGTCTCCCTTCAGTGACATATGACTGACTTCCCTCTGTCTACGGAGAAGAGCCGTGTAAGTAAAAAAAAAAAATGATAAAAAAAACCTCTTCCGGACAGACGGATTTTTCTGTCTATTCCGTGATGCGCCTTGAACAAGGCTAATACCAATAAAGAGGTCCGCAGCAAGTTATCGCTCTCAGATCAAGACATGGCTTCCCAATCATGGTCTTTTGCAACATTGTTGTGATGGTTTGGGTGCGATCTGCCAGGAATGGAGCAGAACATTTTGATTGTCATGATGTGGTGATTGGGTCGAGTCGTGACAAATTGGGGGCTTGTCCGGGAGAATGAACAGACAAGCCGTTTTCTTTCGCATGTTCCATGCGGATTGTGGTGAGGATTCTCACGTTTGGTTGTACACGTGTGCTGTAAATACCCAGTGTATAGCGTCGGTGGCTCATGTCGTATCGGGCCTAGTATTGCTTGCATGTAGGTTCTGTTAGGCCTCATGCGTTTTGGTGAGGACTCTCACGTTTGGCTGTACACGTTTGCTTTTAGTATGTAGACAAGTGTATAGCGTCGATGACAGGCTCATGTATTGGGCCTGCATTGTTTGCATGTTGGTTTTGACAGGCCACATGCGTTTTGGTGAAGATTTTCACGTTTGGTTGTGCACATTTATTGTGTATAACATTTATGCTGCGTAGGCTTTGGCAGTCATTGACTGTGTTTGTAGTTTTTAGACTACATTTTGTGTGAAGACCTAGTGCAGATTTTGGTGAGGATCTCACGTTTTGTTGTGCACGTTGTGTATAACATTTATGTTGCATAGGTTTGTGGCAGTCATTGACTGTGTTTGTAGTTGTATAGGCTACATTTTGTGTGAAGGCCTAGTGCAGATTTTGGTGAGGATTCTCACGTTTTGAACGTTTGTCGTTTTTTGCATGAAGGTCTTTTGTAGACCGATTTGGGTGAGGATTCTCACGTTCAGTTGTGTGCGTATATAGTGCATAGCGTGGGTATTGCGCATTTTGCTTGCACGTGTTTTGTAGTCGCAGACGGTCGGTCTAGCGAGTCGTGTGTAGGGCTAGTGCAGTTTGTGAGTGTACGTATGCTGGATGTGTATGTGTGGGGGCTTACGTACACATTGGCTACGGGTCACGCCGAATTTTCTGGAAGGTTAGCCTCGGTTAAAGGCTTTGATATATTTTCCTTGGTAAGGCTAATCTTTTGCACAATCGTGCTATGTGGTCGTTTGTAGTGAGTGTGTATACTCATTCTATGTCTTTAGATCACATGTTAATGTGATGCAGTGGTGTTCTGATTGTATGCCTGATTCGAAGGCTTAGGGATTTTGATGTTTTCTGCTTATCGTAGAAAATTTTTGCCTGTTCTGCGCGTGTGACCGGATTCATGCGTACATGTGTACTCATATGCAGTGCATTTTTTTTTTGTTAAGGCTTTGTAGCTTTGTGAGGATTTGTGACTTCTTGCAAGTTTTGATTTTGATATTCCCACAATGGCTGATGTCGTGCAGAGCTTTGTTGATGAACCCACTCAGGAAGGTTTTAACAACCTGAGGAAGGCAGAACTGGTGGAAGTTGCTCGAATTTTAGAAATCCCGATCAAAACATCGGATCGAAAAGCAGAAATCAAGGACACAATTTCGGAGTTTTTTTTTTACCAATACTGGTATTTGGCCTGCCTCTTTGTCAGAGGATGAAGCAGGGACAGATGATGGTGAAATTATCACACCTTTGGTAACCCCTGCAGAAAGTGAACTGAAGAAAATTGAGATCCAGCTTCGGATGAAGCAGCTTGAAGTCGAAGCAAAGAAAATAGAACTCGAAATCTAGTTAATCGATGCAAAATCGAATGAACCTTCTTCCGGCAGTTCAGCAAAGTCATCAAAATTTGATGCATTAAGGCAATCTCAGTTGGTGCCGAAATTTCGTGAAGACCGGGTAGAAGAGTTTTTCCAGCACTTTGAAAAAGTGGCTGTGAGTTTAGAATGGCCCAAGGAAGTGTGGCCGACATTGATACAGAGCTCGCTGGTAGGGAAGGCCCAAGAGGTCTATGCGTCTCTCACTATCCAAGAATGTTCTGACTATGAGAATTTGAAGAGTTCCGTGTTAAGGGCGTACGAGTTGGTGCCGGAAGCCCACAGGCAATTGTTTCGGAATTATAGGAGAAGGGATGATCAGACATTTGTTAATTTTGTGCAACACAAGCAGACCCATTTTGAACACTGGTTAAGGTCGTCTGGTGTTGATGATTTCCACAAACTGAAAGAGTTGGTATTGTTAGAGGAGGTGAAGAGGTGTGTTCAGCCAGATCAGCGGCAGTACCTGGAGGAAAGGGAAGTGAATGGTGCTAGGAGAGCTGCTGTCCTCCTTGATGAGTATGTGCTTACCCACAAGGGTACTTTCAAACTTTCTTCAAGCAAGAAAGGAGGCCAGGGTGTGCAAAGAAAAGGAGCTGTTGCTCCGAGCATTCCCAAGCCCGATCTTGATCAAAAGCCGAACAAGGCTTGCTTCTATTGCAAGAAGGAAGGACATGTGATGTCAGTTTGCTGGAAGTTGAAGAAGAAGCGAGAAAAAGAGGGGATTAGCAACCCCAAAGCATTGCCAGATGCTTTAGCTATCACTCGCACAGAGCATCTGCCATCGTTTGAACGGGTGGCAGAGAATTACAAACCTTTCATATCTTCAGGGTATGTTAGTTTGACGCCTGATAGTGAGCAGGTTCAGGTTCACATTTTGAGAGATACAGGAGCATCACAGAGTCTCCTGTGTGCAAATACATTGCCATTTTCAGTAGAATCTTCTGTGAATTCAGAAGTGTTTGTGAGGGGAGTTGAAGGTGGGAGTGTCCGAGTGCCTCTTCATAATATCGAATTGAAGAGCGATCTTGTCAGTGGCTCAGTTGTAGTAGGTATTTTGCCTACATTGCCAGTCGAAGGTGTCACCTTATTGCTCGGCAATGATATCGCTGGAGAGAAGGTTTTGCCTCACTTTCTCCCAAGTAAGACACCCGTGGTTGATGAAGCCACAGAGAAATTGGCTCAGGATATGCCTGATGTGTTTCCCTCATGTGCTGTTACCAGGTCAATGGCTCGTGAACTGGAGAAAGAGGAGCAAGAGGATATCTTGGCTGATACTTTGTTCTCTAGACTTGAAGAGTCTAGCAGCGGTGATGATGCACATATGGACCATGGTCAAATGCCGAGATTTCTCGTCAGAGTCTGGTTGAACTGCAGGGCAAAGACCCTGAAATAGTGCGTCTTGCACAGTCACTTGTAATTGAGGATGAGGAAGTGAATGAAACTGTGAAGTTTTACAAGAGGGATGGTATCTTGATGAGGAGGTGGCGCCCTCCTGATGCCACAAGTGATGATGATTTTCGAGATGTTGTAGTAGTGGTACCAAAGATGTACCGGAAGGAGATCATATCTCTTGCCCATGAGCACCATTGGCAGGTCATTTGGGGATCAACAAAACCCAAGAGAAGGTGCTTCGATATTTCTTCTGGCCAGGTTTGCGACATGACGTCGCAGAGTTTTGAGAGTCTTGCCATGTGTGTCAGGTAGTTGGCGAGCCAAACCAGAAGATTCCCCCTGCCCCTTTAAGGCCCATTCCGGCCTTCGAAGAACCATTTAGTCGGGTCATTGTGGATTGTGTCGGTCCTCTTCCAAGGACAAAGTCGGGTAATCAGTATTTGCTGACGATGGTGTGTGCATCTACCCGCTTCCCCGAGGCAATTCCATTACGGACGATTACTGCCAAGAATGTCAGTAAAGCTCTTGTGAAGTTCTTCACAATGGTAGGACTTCCAAAGTGTGTGCAGTCAGACCAAGGGTCTAATTTCACATCAAAAATCTTCCAACAGGTGATGAGTGAGTTAGGTGTAGAATGTAAGAACTCAAGTGCTTACCATCCACAGAGCGAGGGAGCTCTTGAACGCTTTCACCGAACCTTGAAGAATATGATGCGTGTTTACTGCCGTGAGCACGAGAAAGAGTGGGATGAGGGTATTCCTCTCCTCTTGTTTGCAATTCGAGAATCGGTCCATGAATCTCTTGGATTCAGTCCTTTCGAGCTGGTCTTTGGGCACTCAGTTCGTGGTCCCTTGAAGATCTTGCAAGAAAAGATCTTGGTTGAGCCGGAGTCCAACCTATTGGACTATGTGTGTCACTTCAAGGATAGACTTTCTTGTACTCGTGAATTAGCTGCAGGTCATCTGTAGGCAGCTCAGTCTAACATGAAGAGACTGTTTGATCGGAAGGTGAAAGAAAGGCATTTCGAGCCTGGTTCTAAGGTTCTTATGTTGCTCCCTCTTCAAGGAGATGCCTTGAAGGCTAGATATGCAGGACCATATGTGGTTGAGAAAAGGATGAGTGATGTCAATTACGTCATCCTGACACCTGATAGGAGGAAGAGGAGAAGACTCTGTCATGTCAACATGCTAAAGGAGTATGTTGAAAATGTAGAAGAGGCTAAAGAAAAGCCTGTTGCCACAGTTGGAATCGGTTGTGAAGTGGATGGTGAAGACAGTGAGAGTGATGATGTGGAAATTCCGCAGTTGATGTTGAAGAATTCTGAGGTGTTAGCAAATCTATCTGACACATTATCTCATCTTCCAGGAGTAGAGAGAGCTCAGGTGATGGATGTAGTCCATGAGTATGAACACCTCTTCAGTGATGTACCAGGTCGTACTAGTGTGGTGGTGCATGATATTGATGTGGGGGACTCCTCCCCTGTCAAGCAACACCCATCCATTGAAAATGGATGTTCTGAGGAAGGAAGTTCAATACACGCTTGAACATGACCTTATTGAGCCCAGTAGGAGTGGATGGAGTTCTCCCTGTGTGTTGGTTCCAAAGCAGGATGGTTCTTTGCGTTTCTGTACGGATTACAGGTTGCTCAATTCGAAAACAAAGTCAGACTCGTACCCTTTGCCCCGCATCGATGATTGTATTGATCGCGTAGGGAATGCCAAATACGTCAGTAAGTTTGACCTTCTGAAGGCGTACTGGCAGGTTCCCCTCAGTGAAAGAGCGAAAGAACTCTCTGCATTCGTGACTCCTGACGGATTCTTCCAATACAAAGTGATGCCGTTCGGGATGAAGAACGCGCCCGCTACATTCCAGAGACTCATCAACACCGTCACGTCTGGCTTGGTGGGATGCGAGGCGTATCTCGACGACATCATAGTGTACAGCCATACATGGGAGGACCACCTTCTGAGAGTCAGAGCACTGTTTGACCGCTTGACCAGTGCAAACCTTACGGTGAACTTGAGGAAAAGTGAGTTTGCCAGAGCCAGAAAGTCAGAAAGTCGTGTTTCTGGGTCACGTTGTGGGACATGGTTCCGTCAAGCCTGTTGAAACAAAGGTGGAGACGATCCTGAACTTTCCCCGCCCACAGAGTAAGCGAGAGCTGAGACGATTTTGGGGCATGACTGGCTATTATCGGAAGTTCTGCCATAATTTCGCTGATGCTGCAACACCGCTCACCAACATGTTGCGGAAAGACTCGCAGATCGACTGGTCAGATGACTGTCAAGTTGCTTTCAACCGGCTGAAGGCAATGCTAGCGAGTTCTCCGGTTCTTGCAGCGCCAAACTTCGACAAGCAGTTCATTCTTATGGTGGACGCGAGTGACACAGGAGGAGAAGCCCTGATGCAGAAGGACGACAACGGAGTTGACCATCCCGTCGCGTACATGTCCAGAAAATTCAACAAACATCAGCGACGGTACTCCACTGTCGAGAAGGAGACGTTAGCGCTCGTCATGGCTCTTCATCATTTTGACGTGTATTTGAACACTACAAAGTATCCAGTGCTGGTGTACACAGACCACAATCCGCTTGTGTTCCTGTCGCGAATGAGGAACAAAAATGGACGCCTAACCAGATGGGCGCTAGTGCTACAGGAGTACAACCTTGTGATACAGCACGTACGCGGAAAAGACAATGTCATTGCAGACGCTTTGTCCCCTGGATAAGATAGAAGTACGCGTATTTCCACGGATAGGACAAAAGGACACAGATGTGCTTAATGTCCAGAGATAACAGACTGGTGATGACTTGGAAGCACGAACAATACCAGACAAAAGAAATGTGTTTCCATGTTATTGTAAGAGAAGGATATTTCTCATGTGAAAGAAAAAGTGTTCTTGTTTTGAAATGATGACACAAACATTGTGTACACTGTTTTAATTTGTATCCATAATTTGTTCTTGTCTGCATGGAAAAAGCGGCATGTTTTCCAAATTGCCATGATTTTTGCACCAAAACAAGGCAAAATCATTTCCAGTGATATAGCATGAGTTTTGCTATGTTTTATGCTTTATGTGCTGAAGAAAAGGTTTTTCAGTAATACAGCATATTTTGATACAGTGTATAAGGTAGACATTGTATTAATTGGAACTTCAAATTAAGTTGCATTGCTGTTTTCAGAAAGCACACACAAACACAAAAAAAGCTGTTGTTGCATCTCTTCAAATGCTTAATTTGCAAGAGTTTGGAATATTTATGGTATCACAGAGTTGACCAATTATACATGTTTTCCATCGCATAGATTGGGTGAAATTATAAGTATTATACTTTTAATGTTTGATGATTGTGCAAGGTTCATGAGACCATACAGGTATACAGTCATAACCAGGTTATATTCATGTGATATCTTGTTTCAGAAACAGGGAGTATAGCAGGTGTTCACAATTGCATTGTTTTGCTGTACTCTAGTGTACTTATTTTACATGCATTTGTCTTGATGAACAAGGCTTTACAGTAACTTGAGCAGAAATGTCAAGAAATTAGAAATGAACAGATGTTTGTCAGACCAAACAGTTGAGCTGAACACATTGTTATATCAGCTTTTTAACAAAGTTGAGATTGCTACGAATTCACCATGTGAAAATTGGTTACTAAGTAAGTGAATGGAAGATCACTCCTATTATTGGTGACATACACAACAGCAACAAAATGGTGTATGAAGTTCATTATTCAAACTGCATGATTATGTGTATGCAGGTTATTCAGTGATATGTGTAGCGGTTTTTTTTTTTTCAAGCATATGCACATCAAGCTAAGAGAGAAGTTTGATATGTCCATACTTATGGTATATTGTTTCATGATACAAGTACAGTGTATTTTGTTCTGAACCAGCAGCATTTCTTATGACTTCGACTAGGTGTTGAAATGTTTGGCCATTTCATACTCATAAGCATTTCAGGAAAGCTTAAGAGAATACATGCTTCATGATTTGTGACCAAGCAGAAAAAAAAGAAAAGAAAAGAAGGAATGTTGTGGTTGTAAAGTTTTGCGCGTATACGCACATGCTTGTTCCGAGCAGGTAGTGGGTCTATATTTAGACAGTTAGCCTACGCTCAAGAAAGGTTTTGATAAGGCTCACAAGTCTGAGCTTGTTTATGTGAAGAATCCACTCTAGTGTGTGAACACACAACTGTGCATTTTGATGTATTGTGTTTCGGAATATGTTTGTAACGACTGTTTGCAGTTTGACTGGAAAGTTCTTCCATAACTTCCCGTCTTAAGGGGGGAGATGTGATGCGCCTTGAACAAGGCTAATACCAATAAAGAGGTCCGCAGCAAGTTATCGCTCTCAGATCAAGATATGGCTTCCCAATCGTGGTCTTTTGCAACATTGTTGGGATGGTTTGGGTGCGATCTGCCAGGAATGGAGCGGAACATTTTGATTGTCATGATGGTGTGGTGATTGGGTTGAGTCGTGACAATTCTCAGACTAACTTTCAACTGGTCGGGAAATCCCCCTTTAGTGCAAGGAATAAAATGTAGGGGGCGTGAGAAACTATAAGTGCTGACAGCTATAGGAACGATCGAAGGTTTTTGTCGCCGCTCGTGTAGTATTGAGATGATTTCCCTGTTGAGACTTGAGCGGAATTGCCATCAAACCTGTCCATCACTTTTACATGACGCACGAGCGGAAAACATTGCTAGCAAGCACTCCCCAAAAGCGTTATGTACGTCAACTGACGTACAGAAACATACAACGCACACACACACACACACACACACGCACACACAGACACACTCACACACACCACTTTTTAATATTCTTTATTTGAATTTCATTCTATATAACAGGCTCATTTTCACAATGAAAGCAATGTGAACAAAAATAAGGAGCTGTATTCTTCTCACCTGTGCTGCTGAATCACATTCCTTTTTTTAAATGTATTATGATATATATATATATATATATATATATATATATATATATTTCTAAATTATTCCATGCATACAATACTGTTATAAAATTCTGCATAAATCTCAAGAAAGCTATCTTGATCAACTTAATCAGGCCAATCAATATCTGTTTCATTACACAGACACTTGTGCTGTTGAATCACATTTTTTTTTGTGAACGTACTTTTATGCAAATTATTTCTTAGTTATGTATATGTAAATTTCTCCATTTAATCTTAGAAAGAGCTAGCTATCCTGATCAACTTGACGAAATTAATCAATATCTCCTTCATTACATAAACCGCTCACTTCAGAATACAGCATTTCACCAAAATTTGCAGTTATAACGAAATTCATTTTTTTAACCTATCACCCTAGTCTCCATATCGGATTTTGTTAAATATACAAAGAGAATAATCTCATGTTCGTATTCTAAAAACAAACCTTATTCCTTATTCATACACACACTTAACACACACACGCACACGGACACACACGCAAACATGCACACACATTCACAAATCTATTCTACACGAACACGTCCATTATCTGTCCTCTCTGTTTTCTCTCTCTCTTCCACTCTACCTCAGTCTCTCTTGATATAATGATATGATCTACCCTTCTTTATTCTATTCTTCTCTTTCTTTTCTCTCCTAATTCCCCTTCTCTCTTTCCTCACCAAATTTCTTTATTTTCTTCCACCTCCGTAATTTTATGTCTGTCTGTCTGTCTGTCTGTCTGTCTGTCCGTCTCTTCCTCCCTATCTTTAAGATATTTCTTATTTCCTTTTACCTCCGGCTGTCTGGGTCTTTACCTTTCTTTTTCCCCTATCTCTTTCGGCAAGGAGAATCAAACCCTTATAATAGAACGGGCGTTACTCGAAGTGGGTCAGCTTCTTGTTGCCCTTCGAGGAGCGATAATTCGCTTCATCTTTGCGCTCCAGCAATAATTCTTCCCTCTCGCACGAGTTGACGCCCCATGGCATGAAAAAAAAAAAAGAAATGTGCCGTCTTTACCCAGGATTGGGGAAGCAAGTGTTGGAGAAGCAGCTCCAGAGGATAATCAACCGCATTTCAGGTTTCGGAAAGGACACATGATCACAGAAAAAAAAAGGAAGAAGAATGTGTTCGCCAATCTTCACGCATACTTGAACCCAGACGTATAGTTAGGCAAAAATCATTGCTCCATGCTAGTTTAAAAGACACGACACCCCTTACCCCATCCTCCACCCTCCCCCCCCCCCCCCCCCCTCAAAAAAAAAAGAAGAAGTTTCGATAAGATTACGATGCAACGTGCGGGGAGTATACAACTAGCATCCTGGCCATGAACATTTCTAATGTCTCCTGTCCGCTACAGCCTGTGGCTACCCATTACTTCATACACTCGTCTTCATGTAAAACAATAAAAACTTCGTTCTTGTATTTTTCTTAGTTTGATTCACGTTAGGACATAATTATTGTACTCTTTCCAGGTTCTCTTTTCCTGCTAGTGATTTGAACACACCGAAGCCCTCTGTATATCAGCCAACAAAGAGATATAACGGAAGTAATTCTAGTTGAATTAAAAAAAAAAAGATCACAGCCACTCCTGAAATAAGTTCGTTCTAGTGTGACACACAACTGATTGGGATAACGAACGGGACTCTAGGAGCCGGATTTTCACTTTCATAATGATTTTTCGGACCGTTACTTGAATCGTATCTCCAGGAATAGGGAAGTTGATTGGGAGATTTTCTGTATGACAGCATCACGGCAACAAGAAAAAGACGAAAAAGGTCGGAAGATTTTGTTTATGATAATAATCACCGCAACGCTGGAGATAAGTCTAAACACCAGTGTAATCAGTGAAAGAATAAAAGAAATAGACCACAAAGTAAAAGGAAAACAAGAAAGAAGAATAACACTATTTCTATGGCAGTGATGTTTATGCATGGTTGACATGTTACCAGTTGATTTTGATGTCTATAGGTATACTGGCTTTTGTGTATCCATTGTGAGGTCTGCTGTAAGCATGGAAAGACTGGTTGCTGACTGCTCGACAAGTCAAACTTGAATGAGCCATTATGCTGAGAAGTCCATTACTGCAGGGTTGCTGATGGCTTTCCATCAAATAACATGTGATCCCTCTGAAATTATTTACGATATACGAGAGTCATACTTCAACGGTATAACCAAGGAGGTTCGAGAAATGGAGTCACAACAGTCTTATTCGCTTTGATCCCATGCTCGAAGCCGCCACTCAAAAATATTTGAAGTATGTGTCAAACTGGATCTGCCGCTCAGATGTGAAGACAATTGACTCGTGTCTCATTGAATAATCACCAGCCACTTTCCAAGGAAGATATGTCTTTGTGATGGTAATTACTTTTCGCTATGCCTACTTACAAACGATGGGCGGTAGACAATGGTAAAGGCACGGGGATGCGCGAAATAGCGTTAAAACTGAATCTTCAGATCGCTCAGAAAGATGGCGGCTTCAAGCATCGAACATCAAAGGCACAAATGCACCTGTGGAATTCTTTTGTCCATCCATAGAAAACTGACAGCTGATTGAATAATTATAGTCAGTTGTAACTCCATCTCTCGAACCTCCTTGGTATAACGCCATTCTTGTCAGCCTTATCCTCCTGTCGATGTTATTCTTCTTTGAGCAAGGTAGCTGTACATACCTCTCGCTAGCCACTTGTGGTGCTAATCATCTTAGTGCGACTACGTAAAGATAAATTGTCTCCCCCGGGCACGTAGAACGGCTGGGTTGGTATAACTGATACCCACTTATGGCCATATTTTTGGCTTCATAATCAAGTGAGTTCAAGCCCGTGATTGCATTTCATTACGACACTGCCCTGGCATAGCTGCGGACTGCCCCCTTTATTTCCATAACTATGCTGTCCCTCTTGAATATGAGCCTATTCACTTGTGGGATTTATTGATGATGACGGTCTAGATAATCTTGTAAAGGAATTAATCATAAATCTAAGGAATACCCTTAAACTGTAAACTTTTTTCAATAGCTACATCGTAACTAAAAATGCGCATTATATCTGCGCACAGTCTACATGGATGAATTGGATTGTGCTTAAACACTGGTAAATGAAGTTATAAAACAATGCATGCGCCTACATGTTTATTATCTATAACATATTGGAGAGAGAATGGCGAAAAGGAAACGTCTTTTTTTTTCGTAAAAGTAAAGTTGACTCGTTTTTTCCAACCCCTCAAAAAAGAAAGAAAATAAGTAATTAGTAAAATACAGCTATAGTTATCTATTTCTTATCATTACTTAAAGATTTGAACTAGTCCTACTGCAGTTTGTCTGAAGCGATAATGGTTAAAGTAGGACGAATCTTCCGTTGTTGAACGCCTTATCAAAGTGAGCTAAGAGATGATCACAACTGGCTGCAGTCCTGGATTGATTTTCACCGTATTTCATTGAAAGCTATATTACCTTTAGCTACGCGAAAAGTGATTTTCTTTTTCTTAAATTTTTGAGACATAATATTTCTTGCCTTTTCTTCACAACGGATGGAAACACTTATCTTAGTATAGTTGCATCTCAAATGAATCATTTTACGTCTTATATGACAAAGTGAGATGTGTGTCGAGTATTATCCCAGCTTAACTTTGCTATGTTGATTAAGTCTGCGGTCCTCTTGAAACATGCTTAGCAGGCACTTTAAGGAGGGGGAAAGACACTTGGTTTTGATTAAAGGACACTTCAAGGAGCACCGCCAGCCCTCGCATTCTCTCTCTGTCCAGTAAAGCCTGCAATTAAGCCGAGTTAATCAAGTTCTTTCTCTTTCGGCAGGCTTTGTTCGCGATTTATTTTACCAATCTGGGTTGCACGTATACGGCCCCTGGGGTACCTTCCTCTCGTAAATCACGAAGTGATATTACCTTAACGCTAGCCGTGAAAGTTGGACAGATTTACATTTATGTAGCTATGTGTACGTGTGAATATTTAGGAATCTTGGTTCGTCGAATTATAGCGTTAATTCAAAATGAATGCTGAATGTTTGTGCAGAGTTAAGCTCATATATTTTCGCGACTACGTCACTTTCCGGAGACGGCGATGTGGACGGGCATCCATCCACCCACCTGTGGCATTCAGAATGATTCTCTCGGACAATGTGAACAATCGACGCAAAGAGCAGGTAGTGGAAGGGCAATGCAGGGGTGTTGCCTTCCTCTCACCCCCCCCCCCCCTCTCTCTCTCTCTTGATCGTTGCCATGGGTTATGCACGCGCAAAGTAGATAAACACAAAAACACATATTATTATAATTATATATACATATACATATACATCAACGATCATCCTGTTATGGAGGGTTTTGTAAGGTTTTAATTCTGTTGTTAGAGTTCGATCTGTTTTAGTCACTTTATATCTATACTTCTGTCTGCCCATACGTGGTTACATTTTCGTACTTTATTGACATTGGTTTTGACGGAAAAGCATTTAATTACAAGCTCTATTTTTTTTTTTTTAGTTTCCCCTCCATTTTCACCATTGCGCAGTAAAGAGCATATATACGTTTATTTATTTCTTCCTCGACTCATGGTGTTTGTATGATATTTCCACCTATTGAGAATATGTATTTTGATTTTTTTTTTCTCGTGATATGTTTGCACATTAACACTATCTGTTGAAACGAAACGAAACGACAAAAAACAACAGGTCCTACTAACAACAGTTAGGAAGTGAGGAACGTGACTCGCCGGACAATGTTGCTATGAGTTCATTATAAGAGTGTTAATTCGGCAAAGCTTCGCAAAACACCATACTCTCCGGCGCGAGAAGAAGGTGTGTCGGGTATGCTCTGCACATATAATTCGTCCACGCATCGCTTGTACAGTATAGGACCATGCTACCGTCACATATTCGCGCCACTCCGTTTCAGCCCAGCTTCCACCGCACTCGATTGACTGCAAGCTGATATCTCTCTCAAAAACAACACTTACTATACCATCAACAACACTTATCATACCATCTGGATGAACACGAAGACGCAACAAAAACATTTCCCTATAAGACCTGATTGATGTAATTCAATTGTTGTATTAGTAGTGTCTGTTCGATTGGATAACGGTTTTTCTTATGATAAGGAAGGATAGATTTAAAGAAATAAACGAAGAAAATCTACATTATATTACTTCCTTTTTTTCTTTTATTTCGAATGATGTGTATCCTGATCAGATCAGAAAATTTCCACTGGACAGAGTGTTATTATGATAGCGTTCCATCTTCCATTATCTCTACGTTTAAACATTATACTGAATTACCATTATTACAATACTGTGAGGAAAAACATGAATTTATTCTAATAATTTACCCCACAAAAACGATATATATTTTTCAATTTTACTATCTGTTGTTTTCTTCTTTCCACTTTTTTTCCATTGTTATCTGCCTTGCGTGCAAAAATTATGAGGTGTTAGTTATTTGGTTTGTGTGTGTTGTTGTTGTTGCTGTTGTTTTGCAACAGCAACAAAAAAGCTTTTATCTTATTTCATTCGGTGTCATCACACTTTTCTCTCAGGCTTCATTTCATTTCCGTTTTTCTTCCGCTCAGACCAAGTTTGGTTGATTGCAATTGTTTAGAAACATTTTTTATTGGTATAATCATTGGTGAAGTATTTATGCTCTTTACGTAAATAAGTTTGAATTTAAAGTCACACACACATATGAACAAATGCATGAATTCCCTCCAATTTTCTTCGCTCTGTTAGTATTTAGAGCTTCTCAGAAGCACAGCAAAATGTCACATGCTCGAAACGTGGCGAGTTAAACGACATCAATTTGGTAAAAACAGCCTGAAGTTGTACTTGGCGCCTGACTCAAATATTGACGGAGCGAAATTGCAGAAACCTCCTTCGTATTTATATTTGCAGGGGTACATGACTGTGCATCTCTAAGGATTGCATCGATGGAATTAAAAGAAAAAAATATGTGGGATTCTAAACCTTTTTCCGCAAAAAGTGGGATGTTGTTTATCCCTGCTAGGCATTTGTGTTTTGTCCGGTTCTGGATTGTCTGTTTTAAGCTTGTCTAAATAAACACTTTTAACCAATACCACAGAACTTACCCCTTACATTAACTGGAAATTTAGAAGAAGACTTATTACGGAGCCAATTCTGTAAGCATACAAGTACTACGGAAGAAAAGACAATAGTTCAATGCAGAAGACAGAAGAGCCTAATGAGTATAAATTGGCAATTCTAAGAAAAAAGATATGAAAGCGTTCAAAAAGAATGAAAAAGGATGGACGAATACAGTACCACCACCCCTCTAATCAGAAAGACTATAGGTTAGGAAGACACGTCAGACTACCGCAATAATGTTGCTATTTGAGAAAAGTAGTACACAACACAGTCACGTGTATGGATTATAATCTGTTAGTAATTCCTACAAACAAGTGATACGGAACTGGATAAAGTCTGTCAATTTTGTTGTTGTTGTTGTTTGCCAATATGTTCTTTCTCGTGTTGTGAATGTTATCTTTTGTTCTGTTGTTGTGTTGTTTTCTATGCTGTAAACTGATATACGGACTCACTGAAAAACAGACGTGAGGCGGATGGTGCTTTTAAAATGTATTGAAATATTTAATAAAACAAACAAACAAACAAGTTTGTAGAGCCTCTAGAAAGTTCTGAAGACACAAACAGAATTACGAGCAAGAAGGGATTGTCTTCGACGGTTGTATGATTTAAGAATGCTTCATGAATGAATTTATACATAAATATATTCCTCTTTGATATCTTTGACGTAATGATGTTTCTGTGAATATCCTCAAACAGCATAGCCGTATGAACTTTTATCATAATAACTATTGTTATAATTATTATCATCATCTGAATAAACATTGTTTTCATCATCACTATAAAGAATCTTTTGAAAATACGTCCTCAAAAACAAAAACATAACATACTTATCTATGAGTACTATATAGGCCTAGATTTGGCAAATTGTAAACTAGTGTCTAAAAGACATAAATAGGAAAAAGCCAGCTTTTTAAAAAGGGTTCTTAACACATTTGACAGGTCAGCGAGAGTGAAACATTCTCGCTCTTAAACTCACTTCTTCGGCATGATTGCAAATGCTGAGTAGTGACATTTAGTGCCCGGCTTCATGCATGTGATTAAGCGCAACGTACCACAGATGTATATATAACTTTATATCCGTCTTTTGGAGGAAAAAAAACACACATTTCCGATACGACTTTGCGCTGAGATAATCTGTGCACTCCCACGAGAACAAAACTAGGCCACCAAAATCTTGGAAACAAGAATAGGTCACTAGTCTCCCTTTTCTTCATCTGTGCGCAATCGTCTTTTTCGTTTTCTGTTCTTCGTCCGAGGTGTCATAGCCCCCTTCTCCTTCCCAATTACGCAAGAGGCGATTAGACTAAATTATCATAAGTCTCCCAATGACCGTAAAGGAAATTTCAATAGAAAGGAAAAAACAAAAACAAAAACAAACAAACAAACAAACAAACAAAATAAACAAACTTGAAAAAGTGTCATGTCTAAAATTGTGTGCATGCGCAGAGTTCGTTTATTCATCTTAAAGCCTTCAATCAAATTAGAATAAATCAGCTATATACCTAATAAATAAAACTAGACTTCGACAATAAAAATGTCAAAGTATAAATTCTAAGAGCGCAAGATTACTTATGATGCCCTTTCCACCGCCCCGCCCCCCCCCCCCCCCCCCCCCCCCCGCCGGTTGGCGGTCGAACTTGACAGACAATCGTATCTCGTGTAAAGATGTCTGCGCTCAGAAGCTGCTGTCAGACCTGCAGACGCTTAGGGATCAATGGAGTCTTAAGCTGGTCCGTGCTTAGAATGAGCATATATCAGGCCAATATCCGCTCCATCTGTGGAAGAGCATTAAAAACCTCGTGTGTAACGTGCATCGATGCACTTCGCCATGGCCGATGGTTATCGATATGTAGGGCAAAAAAAAATGGAAAGTGAAACTAGATTCTTTTCAGCTTCAATGCACGGGCAGAGTGGAATGTGGCAGACATTAGAAATCCATTTGTTTGTTTGTTTGTATGTCTGTCTGCCTGTCTGTCTGTTTTTTGTTTATTTGTTTGCAGCTGTCTTTCTGTCTGCTTACTATTTTCTTCATTAGATATCCCTAATTAGCGTAGATGGCTCAAGCTCCGTGTAGTGGCGCTCCTTACGAGATATTTACACTGTTATGGCTTCAGTATACCAGGTGTGGGGATGTACTGACCTATATATTGAAGGCAAGGAGCTTGTGTTTGAAGCTCCCTGATTGGAGGCCAGCAATCACCGTAGGGGCTGCTAATTGTAGAGGTGATTAACGGGCACCTCGACGGTGGCTTCCCTTCAGTACCTAACTTCAATATTGTGAAGGAAAATTGGATTGCGTGATGCGTTATCATCAGAAACAACTGAATGCGTTTTTGTGCAGCATAGACACAGTCTAAAAGAGATAAGGACTGCATTCTTCTTTATACAATCTATGCAAATCTATAATTCATACATTCTCATCTTGTGTTCGGCAGTGTGTAGACCGTTCGATAAATCGTAATATCTTAGAAATATGAAATTATTACAAATCATGGGCGTTACATTGCTTGAATTGTTTTTAACATATGAAATTATGAAAACTCGCATAATTATTTATATCGACGCTACTTTAAGACAGATAACTCCAGACATCTTCAAATCTTTTACCCAACACTCATTTTGCAATACAATTACATTTTGATAAAGGGCAAATTTTCGACTATATTGGGCATTCCTGACATTTATAAGTTCCCATGGATATATACTTCATGAATACTTCTGGTAATGCCATTCTTCTGTATTACAATACGAAAATAGTTAAAGATGATAGAAATGTTACGTCCATTGATTCAGCATGACATATATACAATAAAGATAGATAGATAGATAGATAAATAGATAGACAGTAAGATAGATAGATAGATAGTAGATAGATAGGAAGATAGATAGATAGATAGATAGGTAGGTAGGTTTATAGGTAGGTAGGTAGATAGATAGATAGATAGATAGATAGGTAGATAGATGGATAGATAGATAGGTAAGTATATAGATAGAAAGATAGATAGATAGATAGATAGGTCGATATAATCTCAAAACATAGATGTTGATGTCACAGCCATGACACACGCCCAAAAAGGAAGGCGCATTCGTGTCCTCCTATGATTGTATCCTTGTCCTTTTCTGTCGTTTAATTGAACGTGACTTCTATACCTCCTTTTACGTGTTTTAGGAGGCCATGACCGTGACTCTTGCAAAGTCATAAATAAGGAGCGAAATTTAACACAGCAGGAAGGGAGAGCAAGAAGAAGAGGAGAAGGAGGAGGAGGAGGAAGAAGAAGAGGAAGAAGAGGAAGTAGAAGGGAAACACGTAGGAGGAGGAGAGGGGGAGGTGAATGATCTCTGTCAAACTTCAGTGGTTCTCTTTGTCACGTGTTTGTCTTCACTTGAGTATGGATGGATGGAATAGATTTCCAGCTTTCAGCCTTTGTATCCGGTATTTTCCAGTCGAGAATGATATCTTTTTTTCCTTTTCTCTTTTTTTTTTTTGAGGAGGAATTGATATACGACATTTGCGACGAATTGCAAGTCACTGAGAGCACATCGGTCGCGACTGAGAAAGTACAGGTGATGTCAAGATAGTACACATGATTACTTTTACGCCATATGTCGCGTTTTCTGATATCTACGTAAAAAAAAGAAAATTAAGTCGTCTTTCGTCTTCTCCACAGCCCCTCCCGTCCCCCTCCTCCTCCCCCTCTCCGCGTCAAACAATCATCATGAAACCAAACAGAAATTTCATCTTCTGCTGTTTAGATGTTGAGCTACTGCAGGGGGCGAAGTGTTTGCTTCTGCGATTGTATTTAGAGAGCAACTCCCATTGCCTGTTTGGTAAAGCTCAGCTAAGACTGCATGCGCCCACAGAATCTAAACTTCTCTCCCTTTTTTTTCTTGCACTCTGGTAACATTTTTTTCTAGGGCAATTGATGTGAAGAATTACTCGCCCGATTCGATGGAGCTCAAATCAAATGATACAGAATTTGTGCTGTAATTTGACCGATCTTGTTACCCTATCTGTTCCGTTCGGAAATGTATTACTCCTTGTTAGTCTTTGCTTCCCTCGGGTTTTTTTTTCCTATCTCAGTATAGTGTCGCCAGATATTGGCAGTACAATTAAGTTCAAACAAGCTTCAAATGGCTTGACTGATGTCACGAAGACACTATCGGATGAAGCAGTAAACCAGCTTCTCTCGAGTTTCGTTTCGCGTATTCGACCGTCCGTTGCGCCAGTGCTTGACAATCGCTCTCTTTAGTTTATGTCGCAATTTAAGAGCCATGTTTTCGCAGTTGCGCCGGTCAATATTTAACCATTACTCTCCCACAGACGTCAAATTATACAGAGTCTTGTTATTGGATTCTTAACCTTTATTCACCTTTTATGATATTAAACATTTATCAAATTTCTTTTCGTTGTTATCGATTTGATAATTTTGGGTATTAATTTCTTTATGACACAAAATCTCAATTTGTTATATTCTTCTCTTTTTTTTTACTGATATCAATTTTATTTTCTCTCGAAATGCTTCAAGATTTTTCGATCTGTCTCGTTTCAATGATAATACTCAGTGCAGATTGGTGGTAGCTATCTTAAACCCTAACAAGGTTTTGATGATTAGTTTAATAGTAACTTGGATGCAGTGCCATCGTTCCTTCACATTACGAAAGGCGCCAAACGCAAAAAGCATACTTCTTCTCTCTCCCTTTCTCTACCTCTCTGTCTGTCTGTCTGTCTGTCTGTCTGTCTCTCTCTTTCTCTCTTGCTCTTCACGAGCATAGTACTCTGGTTCAAGACAGATGGGTAGTGGAGGGAAATAATCTTGATTTCTTGTATGTGTTTATTTATTTATTATTATTATTATTTTTTAGCAAGACGCTACTTGGGGATTTAAGTTCGGTGCTGGCGCTGGTGTTATCCCCCAAAGAATTGCCTGAAGTCGAGCTCCAGCACCGATTAATGCAACCAATACCGATCACAATTATCGACCCCCCAACACAATAGTGTTATCTTCACACCAGCGCCAAGTGCAGAAAATGATAGACGAAAACGAGTTATTGCGCTTAGTTCCAGTCAAATGTGGAGAAAAAAAAATACAGTCATAAATACTTTGTATTCGAAAATTGGTGTGGGAAAATAATCACAATACCGAAATTTACTTCACATCTCCAAAAGACAACGATCCTAATTTTGCTCCCAGACGAATATTCATGTGGCCAAAGTCTACAGTGCTCGTGTACTTTCCACTCGTGACGAATATGTTGTGATTTGGGACAACGTCTATCCTTGAATGACAATTTGATAAGTCTCAGGGACTAGTGTTAGCCAACAAGGAAAAAAACACTTAAATCGCCAACAATAACAGTAGAGCTCGGGTCAACAGACGACATTCAACACCAGGCCCAACACTAGCTTTGATCAGATCCACGTCTTCATTTTGAGGTCAATCTGCTAACACCCACTGATTTCAAGTTCGGTATTATCAATAGTGCTATAGTGTTGAGAGAGCACTAACACCAGCATCAGCACAGAACTTGGAATCACCCACTATGATATGTCTTTAATACTTCATGAATTAAATTTCTTGATAAATCATGCTTGATAAACTAGAAATGCCAAGGAATTTTTGCTTCATCTAAAATATCTACTTTTCTTTTCATTAAATCTCTTTAATGATTATTCATTCAGTTATAATCTCATTCTATAGTTCCCCTCTGACACATCATTTTGATTCGAGATGTGGAGATGAAAAGGATAGTATGTAAGCAACGGATAGCGATGGATATATTCAAATCAAGATATCCTGGGTAGTGTAGGTATGTGTGTGGATGGGTATTTGTGTCAGGTCGTTTTGTTTGCGTGATTATGAATGATGTATTCTTCTGAGTGTTTGGCTGCTTGACTAAAAAGAAAAATCTAAGTTTGCCTCTGTTTGTTCTATTCTGTGTGTATTTTTGTCTATCTTTGCAGAATGCATGCGAGCAACGAATGTTAAAAATGATAGGCAAACTATTCCTTGGATGTGTTTTTATCACTCTTTGCATAATAAGACAGTAATCTAAATTTGAATGATATGCTACAGATGAAAATTGCTAATCGGTATTCTGTCAAAGTTCTGTTTTATTACATAGCCTATCTCGATTATTCATGTTGTCCCTTCGTCAATAAATGTAGAGGTTTTTTGAGCCCTTTGTGAGCCCACACACCAACCTATAACAAGCCCAAGTTGTTTCACAGACAGAGATTCAAATCTTTCCGAAAATACTCTCGGAAAATACCATAGACAAATTGACTCCGGTGAGACTAAGTTGCATGCCCGGCACAGAAGGAAAATTAATGCAAAAGGATCACGTGACTGTTTATCTGGACATCCCTATTAACCTTTAGACAAGGCACGCGTGCTGTCGCTGCGATTAGCCAGCGCAGCAATGTATGGGTTTATAAACGCTATGACCTTTGTTACAGCATGTTGTGATAATTGATGAATATGAAAGTACGTCATAATAATATATAATCACCTGATTGGAAGGAAAAACATAACAAGTACCCCACGCTATCATAAATATGAGAAATGACTTTTAATTCGTTGTCCACGGTTACCAGTAATGATGCTTATTAATTGTGTAAGAGTTAACATTTCCAAGAGACAGTGATGTTATGGTGGACAGAAAATTACTATAATGATGAAACATATAAGACATTAATTCTCATATTTCCAAACTGACGGATCTTTGCCGAACATTTCATGCACTACCTGCTTTGCTGTTTAAGGTCAGCTGTATGACATGACAGCGTTTTTCTTTCTCAAATGCCCGGGTGCCCTTTGCAAAACGACAAAAGACCAAATAAAACGAAAACAACGAAATTGTTTGCTATTTTTTTTAACTTGTTGCTGCGTGTTTGAAGTGGACTGCGTGTATTTAAACTATGGAAAATGACCATGGATTTTGTTGAAAGTGAAACGAAGCCTCATGGATTTTTAATTTTGTTCTTGTGAATCATGTATGCAAGCTGACATATATTCAGAAAATCGTCTTCCTATTGGCGATCGGCATGTTGTAGAAATTGGTTGCGCAGCGGACGAACCGTTGCAACGTTGCAACGTTGCAACGCGTTGTCACTCAACACAAAACTAAATGGATATGAATCAACAAAACGTTCTCTCGTAAGATATGTTTTAAGGTATATCATGCACTATAAGTTAATCCATTGCAAATGCTGTAACTGGATATGCATGTAACCAGTTTTCTTCGATAAAGATGTGACTCAATATCGCGCACCGAAATGCAGATAAAATAGTATGTCTCTTTATCTTCTGTATCAAGCGAAAGAGCGGGATGAAATAACATTCTAATCATCAACATGTATATGCGAGTACGTTGACTCAAGGAGTTCACAAGATTGAGGTTGCAGAGAGGTTGGGACCATAATGTACGCGAATGTGGCCTCAATTATAGAAATTACGAATACAAAATTGAGTCGCATCATCACCCACTACGTTAGTTGCTGATCTCTCTTGGCCATGAAGACTGAGCGACTTCACTTCCAAGGAAGCGCCGAGTAATGCAGTGGTGCTTTACAAAAAAAAAAAGAAAAAGAAAAAGTGAGGATCGTGAGTGGGGGGAGCACGTGACCACCGCGAACGTCACATTTTGCGGGGCTTTTATAACGCGACGACCAATGGTGGCTTCCAGCACAGTTGTCCGAGCGAGTCGAGCTCGATGTTCGTGATGCGATTGCGACCAACATAGCGAAAGTTATCAAACGGATATAAAGTCTCGTCGGACGCACGCATATAAATGCCAACGCACACGGAGCAGCGAATGATCCAGAGTTTCGTTCTTTCTAGTGATTGCAGTAAGTTAGAAACTAAGGCGTTAGCGACATAAGGAAAACAAATAAAATATGATGCGAGCGACATTGGTGAGCTCTGCTGTGAGTGACTCCACTCTCCTCCATGAGGACTATGGAACTCGGCTAAATGACACCGTTTCCGAAGGGCTTTCAACTCCTACCACTGCCGCAATGAACTTCACTGTGGTGGAATTCTACATCCTGTCGACCTTCCCCTCGTCGACCGCGCTCCCGAAGACGCCCACATTCGAATTGGCCTATCTCATACGAATCATCACCCTCTCGACCATCCTCGCGTTGTCCGTGCCTCTCAACTTCATCGTCCTCTGGACAGTATGGCGACAGCGGCGACGAAAGTCTCGCGTCAACCTACTCGTGCTGCATTTGACTGTCGCCGACCTCCTCATCACCTTCGTGAACATTTCCACCGACGTGATCTGGTTCTGCACGGTGGCCTGGCTGGCGGGGAATACGATGTGCAAGTTGATCATGTTTACGCAAACCTTCGCCATGTACGCCTCCTCCTTCGTTCTCATCGTCATCAGCATCGACCGCTACGCGGCCATCGTTCACCCGCTAAGCGTTCGCGAGGCGGACCGGAGATGTAAAATCATGCTCAGGGTAGCGTGGACCTCGGCAGCTGTGTGCAGTATTCCTCAGGTAATTGTCGCATATCTGTTTTCAGAAAACATCTTTCATTAATCCTGGTAGTTGTATGATGCGATGTTATGTATATACCTTTAATTTCATCTCAATTCTTAATTTTGTATCCGTATCAGCAAAGGAAACCCCCCATAACAAAACAAAAAAGTTTGCAAGAATGGATATCAGATCCGTATATTCTTTTCCCGTGGTCTAGCTGGAACACTTGCTTTTGTTACTATATTTTTTAACAGTGCATGAGTTTTAATAGTTACTTGTTTTAAGGCTGCTGAAGCCCAGTTGGTATAGTATGGATAATGGTATCAGCTATCACATATTGACACATGATGAACTCTTTAATGTGCTCACTATGTGAATCACTAAATATAGCAATCATGTATGTTGGTTTAGATAGCCTTCCCTTTTTCGTGTGATATCAAGAAATGGGCAACCACCACATATTTGGGGAAACCCCATGAATGTCACATCATTTAACAAAAATATCACAGTACTATGAAAAACTGAACATAAATGTTGCAATATTAGTTATTTGTGATGATCAAATTACAAACATCAACTACAATATTCTTCTTCTACTCTTGATTAAAACAATCTGAATACACACTAGAAACTTAATGATTGTCTATACATAGCCATAATACAGATCAATTACACCAACGTCGTATTTTTGTTCGTTACTAATGTTGTGTGAAAAGATAATGCGTTGCTGAGATGTATACACAGGTATACTATTAGGTAACAAGGAACAATTTTCAGCTCTCCCTCTCTCTCCCTCTCCTCTATCCATCCATCCATCCATCCATCTATCTATCTATCTATCTATATCCATCTATCTATCTACCTATCTACCTGTCTGTATCTATCTATCAATCTATCTATCTCTCTATCTATCTGTCTATCTATCTATCAATCTATCTATCTGTCTTTATCTATCTATCTATCTATCTATTTATTTATCTATCTATCTATCTATCTATCCATCCATCTATCTATCTATCTATAACCTGCATCTATCTATCTGTCAATCTATCTGTCAATCTATCTATCTATCTATCTATCTATCTATCTATCTGTCTATCTATCTATCTATCTGTCTATCTATCTATCTATCTATCTATCTATCTATCTATAACCTGCCTCTATCTATCTATCTATTTGTCTGCCTGTCTATCTTTCATGTACTTGAGTCGGACATCATTATCAAACATCAAATATCAAAGATGCAACAGTTACTAATGTTGTGTGAAAAGATAATGCGTTGCTGAGATGTATACACAGGTATACTATTAGGTAACAAGGAACAATTTTCAGCTCTCCCTCTCTCTCCCTCTCCTCTATCCATCCATCCATCCATCCATCTATCTATCTATCTATCTATATCCATCTATCTATCTACCTATCTACCTGTCTGTATCTATCTATCAATCTATCTATCTCTCTATCTATCTGTCTATCTATCTATCAATCTATCTATCTGTCTTTATCTATCTATCTATCTATCTATTTATTTATCTATCTATCTATCTATCTATCCATCCATCTATCTATCTATCTATAACCTGCATCTATCTATCTGTCAATCTATCTGTCAATCTATCTATCTATCTATCTATCTGTCTATCTATCTATCTATCTGTCTATCTATCTATCTATCTATCTATCTATCTATAACCTGCCTCTATCTATCTATCTATTTGTCTGCCTGTCTATCTTTCATGTACTTGAGTCGGACATCATTATCAAACATCAAATATCAAAGATGCAACAGCAACTTAACATGAATTGCAGCTTCCTGCTTGGTGTCCTATTCAAAATGCAAGAACTACATGAAAAACAAACCAATTACCAACGAACGTATTCATTAAAGGAGACCCCCCCCCCCCCCATCAGATGATTGTCAGACTTTTCCGTTTAAACATTTATAAATTTGTTACTAGGTACAGAGTTTCGTATTCTACAGTGATTGATATGACGAATAAAAATGTTTTCAAAATTCATAACAAATCACAGTGAACGAGGATGATGACATGTCGTTTACGTAAGAATGTATGATTGGGCGCTCAGGGAAGCAAAACAAAGGAAGAAATCATGCACACATTCTACACTGGTAGACTTGTTGAGAAAGTGGTATTGTTCGTTATGAAAACGCATTGCTAGATGACTGAAATGTGTGAGCCTCCTATGTCATCATCCTTGGTCAGTGTAGTATGTTGGGTCTTTTTTCAGAGTATTGGTTTTTCAGCTCAAGGAGCACAGTAAATTCCACGAATATGTATATGGCACTATGGATTTATGTACTATTACCTTATAATAAATTTTATCAATTGTGCGTAATGCTCCTTCAATTACTATCATGCCAATGACAACGTATAGTGTTTTTTTCTATTCATTTCACTTGAGGTGTAGAAAAACAAGCATTTCACACATATTGAACGCGTATATCCATACATAAAATCATACACGCACACACGCATACACAAACTCACACCAATCAGTTAAAGCGCTGTTCAAAGTAATTTTTAATACCTAGCGATGCCTAGTTCATCGCTTTGAATAAAGCAACCAAAAATCTTCAAAATGGAATAAATGAAAGAATGCTTTTATTTGTCACATCAAGCCTCTCCAAAATCTTGTCATGCTTGTCATGCCATCATATTGCTTTTTTTCCTTTTACTACTATAAAGCGCCATCAGTTGTGCATAGTTTTTAAACCTGCGCAGATTTGTTCTTGAAAGAAAAACAACAACAACACCACCTACTTTACACAAATTATAATTTGGACTTCTTTTACGACGTCATAGTGACTTAGGATAAACACGTCACATTATGATTACAACTACCAAACAAGTAAAGAACACATAAAAATGACATCAATGAATTTGAACAAAATTATCAAGAAAGTTGCTTTGCGTTGTAAAGCGCAGACAAAAAATCAGATAGATTAAAACAAATGCTTGTAATGTTGCAATGACTCCCAACTCCAATCTGAGAAAATGTTGACTGTACAAGCTCTCTAGGCTAGGATTACAAGGACAAGCAGCGCAGCTTCCAATCGGTACGCATTTACAACATCATTAAAGGGGGCTTGAGGAAGTATGGGGCCCCCTAATTCCGAGCTCGCGGCGGCAGTTCGTCAGTTGCGAGGATCTCAAGTATTCGGCAAAGCACGTACTGGTCCCGCCGCAGAGAACGCCAGACTTCCTGTACAGGTTGAATGTCAGCATCCCCCCCCCCCCCCCGTGTTACGCTTTCTTACTGAATTATGGCTAGTGTTGAAGAAGAATGCCAAGTGTCCCAGCCATGCTACTCCTCAAGGGGGAACCAGCTCTTTTTCCACGCTGGAGAAAAGTATTGCTGAAAAGGTTGTTTTTTATCTTAATATTTCGTTTTGTTTTTATTTTTGTTTTCAATAGAGAGCATCGGGAGATACAATCAATACCTCCATGTGTGGGCGCACCCGCATTCCCGCATCTTTTTCTTTCGCGTGTCCTATTCTGCGGGCAGGGAGGTGGACCACCTCCCTGCTGCCGGTAAGATCAAAGGGAAAAAGCAAGGTTTCGTTCTGCTGATGAAAAATTCAAATTCAATTCCACATAAACATTCCACATTAACTTTATGATAATGGTAACAATGATTTTTTTTTTTTTTACACGGTGGTGTCAAAAAAAATGTGAGAGATCGGTGCAAAATAAAAAAAGAAAATGACTTTTAAGAATACTGAACAACCTAAAACTGAATCTGAAACAAGCCTAAAAACAGCATGATTGCTAGTATCCGGCTTTATTTTTTTCTTACGAGAATCAAGATTCATGAAAAGAGACCCTCTAGTTGTTTCATTAAAATGATGCCACCTTCTTCTTCACATCATCATTTTCTTACCTGGTTATGGCAGACACTTCTAGGTATTTGTGTTACCTGGACAGTCAGTGATTTCGTTATAATCGAGGAGCACCATGCGATTGACACCGGTCGCATCCCCGGGAGATGAACTGCGTCTCAGATCTCAGCTCCGCTATTACTTTGAGATTTGATTTCCGTCGTTCTATGTCAATAGTTGATCGGCGCAAGACCTTACGCGTTCTGAAAACGCCATCTGTCACTGAATCTGCCTGTTTTTTCCCCCATGTTTCCCCTTGGAACGAAAATAAAAATTATTAAAATGACGTGTTTTTACCCGTGTTTTTTTTAACCACACGACCTCTCGGGGAATACACGCATTTTAATAAATGTAGAAAATCAGACAATGCTACGATCAACAAAATCAAATTTTAACATCCGCTTGACCCCAATGGCGCGTTGCCAAGGTGACCGTGATCTTTGTAAGTAATAATTACTTGATAACAATGAATATGACACACCACAGCGAATGGACACAGTCATACGGAAAAAGTTGCCGAATATCATTTTCCTGCTGTCGATACTGTCGATTTTTTCTGTCCATAAATTGTCAAAATGTTACACAATCTCTCTCATCCCTATAAATGGGTAAAAAGGTGAAAAAGTTTCAAAAAGTCTAAAATATGCCATTCTTGAAAATCTGCTGTTAAAGTTTTGTTGCAGTCGAGATTATGACAAGTTATGCAATCAAACGCAAATAGACAATTCAATACGCTGTATCGAATGTTTCAGAAAAAAAAAAACGTGCTCTAGAAATGTGGGCAGAATGTACTTATGATATCAGACTGTTGATTTTTTATGTGATACTTTATCTCTTTTTTTTTAATCGCAATGATTCCTGAATGTTCTCATTTCTGGTCAGATGTAAATGCGTTCAATGTTCTAAACCTCTCAGCGACAGATACACCATGAAAATTCCTTTGCACGTCTTTAAGTCTGGTTCGTCATCCTTCTTGGCCGAGCCTCGCGCATTCATACCAGGGTCGATAACAAATTTCCATCCAAGCCTTATTCCTCACTCTTCATACCTCAGTGGTGTTCATCGCCTCCTCCTCCTCCTCCTTCTTCTCCTCTTCCTCCTCCTCCTCCAAAGCCGTCTCGCATAACTCACGGGCGAGAGGAAGTGGAAAGTAAATGGGAAGGGGGTGTGGAGGGAAAGAATTGATGCAGGTTGCGAGAAATGATGCTATTAGGAGAAAGACGAGGAATCCGTAAGGCATTAGTAATGAGCGTAGAAAATGGCGGATTACGTATGCTGGATATGACACGTGTTGTTGTTTTTGCTGATGTTGCTTTTCGTGGAGGGGCGAGGTGCGTCAGGCAGCAGGGGGAATGGATTAGGTCCGCTGTGCAAAGTCCACAAGAGCCTAATCGTATACAACGGGCAAGTTGGAATAATTTGATCAAGTGACCCCGATGTTTGGCCAGCCGAACATTTCACTTTGAGCGCCTCAGCGAATTACAATTTCCCAACTAGACAAGGTGACCGTCAGAATTCAAGCATTCATTAACGAAAGAACTCCGAACAGATCGATGTAGTCGTTTTTTTTTTTTGTGCCAATTTATACCAGCCTTACAAAGCGTGTGTTTTACCTGACTGTAATAGCCCAACTGAAGAGGCGCTTTCCATCAGCAATTTTTCGCGCGAGCGCGTCTCTCCGCTGTGTTGCAGTCAGTTTTCTTTCGCAGACGACTGGAATCAGATGGTCTATCGTAAGGATTCAGTTTCCTTTGACCGAGATTATCAGGAGAATGAAGAGAATGCAATGTCGCTTTCGAAAGTGGATGGCGAATGTGAAAAATAGATGGGTGTTGCTTGTGGCAATAGCCTTAAAGTTCGTGTGTCACTTTTGCAACCCTAAAAATCCGATCCTTGTCATAAGCTTCTACATTTTAGAGGTAGATAATCATTCTCTCTTTTTCTTTATTAGCCTTGCAGTTAAGATGCATTTTTTTTTTCTGTCTGAGCAGCTGTGAAACATTTGATTAGCCTATTTTGGAACTCTCTTCGGCAGGGCTATCTGAATTAAGCTACTGTTTGCTTTTGAACAATATATACACAAAAAAACAGCCCTTTCCTCAAAATATTTAAACTGGGAACTTTTTTTAATGACGGAAGGGAAAACAATACTATCGAGATTTTTAGGAATTCATTCGGACCCCGGAAAAAATTCCAATCGTTGTTCACAGTAAAAACGGGGAGGGTATTATCCCGAGTGAGTGGGGTTAACTCTCTTTTAACTCTTGATGTATGACTCAGTACTTCATACACAATGTTGGGAGACATTATTCTTCAACCTTCTTTTGTTTTTTCCCTTGAAGTTTGCAAAAGGAGAGTATGACTTTTCGGGTCATCGACCTTGCTTCTGTTTAAAGGCAGTAGTGACGATTTCCTTAAGATAAATAAGTCCTAATGTCTAAATTCATATCAAAATAGAATGTGCCTTGGAGCAAATTTAGATTGGACAAAGAGACGGAACTTTTTAAGATATACATGTATTTTGAGTAAAGTGAAAAAAAAGGAATATTCTGAATACTGGCTGCGCCAGTCTGCTCCCCCCCCCCCCCCCCACACACACACACCCACACACTTTGTATGAACCCTTGCAGTGAGGTGAAAATTGAATCTTTCAGTCATTATGACACAATTCATCTCAAATACAGACATGTGATCACACTAATTTCCCCGCTGTATATAGAGTGTCAGAGGGTGCTGAAGTTTCGTGCTTCTCAGATGAGTTATAACATTTACACATCTACTGAAGATCGAAACAGTTGAATTAAGGGACATTAACCCAGATGCAGAGAAGAGCCCAATAGAGAGCAAGATTGCTAAGACAAAGCGGGGTCTTGGAATTGCTTGTTGCCCTGTCAAAATATCGACAACTACATTGTGTGACTTGCGTCTGTATAATGATCATATTTGATATTATATAATTATACAGGACCTGAAAGGAATAATAAAAGTCGCATTAGAAGCTTTTTATTCGTTCGTTTGTTAAGGTCAGATTCCGGAAAGAATCTAAGCTATCCCATATACATAACTCATGTACTGTTCATATGTCGCCAAAGCAAATGATGTAAAAAAAAAAATAACGAATATGTTGAAATGCTACTTTTCGTCAAAAGGAACATTAAACTTGAGGGTCCATTTCAAGTGCATTAAATCACCCCTGCATTATGCGTGGATTTAAATCAGAACGCCAGGGCTAAAGGAATTATCCGATTAACCTACATACAACTTCGGCACACTAATAAACGACGCTCTGTTCATAATAATGCCAAAGTATCAAAGCTATACTTTTTGGTCATTGCTTCTTTTAGCTTGATCTGCAGCGTTTTCAGGAGCACTTTCATTTAACCCATGGGTGGAAAACAATGAAAATCAACTTGAGTTCTCAAAAAGGGGTCTGGAAAAATGGGGGAGGGGAACTATGATGATTAAGATTATGCTTCGTAACTTCAATGCTTCAATGCAAAAGGAGCAACGCTGCCAGATAGCACCTAAAACTCCAATGCCTTCAGTGAAATCCATTACGAATGCGTCTATTCGTGGATTTTGAAATGCAGCGCCTCACACATACACATGAATACACACACACACACACACACACACACACACACACACACACACACACACGTCAACAACAAATATATTATGTATACATGCATTTGTACGTAAATTAGTTGTAGTTACTATAGCGTCAGTCCATTTGTAGTGCTTCTATGATAAATCAATCTAAAATACAGGGTATTAAATATTCCGATGAAATAAGAATACTAGTAAAACGTAAGAAAACATTCATAATTACGATACTGATATACTGCAAGGTTTATTTTATACTTATCCTATCAACATAACCTGAATACCATTAACCTTGAAAATGGACTTGCATGTAAAAATAATCAGCAAAAGTCTGACTAATGAGAACTAACGATTTAATGCGTAATGATAAGCTTCGTGGGCCAACTGTTAGTATTACACACTTCTAATGACACCCATCCGCCCACACACACAAACACACACACACACACACACACACACACACACACACACACACACTTTTAAGTTTACGCATGAAAAAAAAAACCCAACCACTCTTCTTATTGAAGATCGCCGTGCTGTACTTGTAATGAAAACTTTAGAGGAGGGTCCGGTCTGTGCTCTACACTTGCTTCTACGCACTTTTATTGATGGGAGAAGGAGCTTATTAGAAACGATGTATCAACCTCCAATGAGATATCTCTAACGTCGCCGTTATTGTAGAACACATTTGTCTCACAACTGACTTAATAAAATCACCGATCGATCAAAAACTCAGGCTTTCGAAATCTTCTGTGAGTAGGAAATCCAACATCCTTCCTCGCTTGTGCAACTGAGATCTGTCTCGAAATAATTGTCTCATATAGGAGACATAGTCCAGCTATATTCATTCCCTCCTATTGCTCAACATAACTGTCGCCCCAAAAGTCTAAACAACTTCCCTTTTAATATGTTGGACGATATGGAACACCTGATTTGGCTATTTTTTCGAAAAGCTTTAGAAATCCTTCAATTAGGAGTTGTCTGTCATAATCACCCAAAGTCTGAAACAAAATATATGTTCAAATTTCATCTTTTCTCTGGGAATCTTTCACATATCATTGCAAAAACAAATACTTGGTGGAGATATTTTGTTATCATATCTGACTTTCATGATATAACACATCATGTTCGGTATTTCATGCAGGTCACGATATAGTTCAAGATGTCTAAATGGTGATAGTTGAAATCTGTCACGCCAAGTCGTGTATTTTTCATCGTCTACCTTTTTTTTTTTTACTTCCCAACCAAATACCCTTACGTACCTGGGCCCCATGTGATAGCAAGTCTTGCGAGGATTGCAACTTTCCATAGCAACAGCCAATCAGAACGCTGGATACTTGTCCACACCATGACATTTGCCATTTCAGCAAGAGTGCTATCAAACATCTCTTTATGAAATCAGTGGAAATGAGGGCCTTATCCCATTTGTAGTCATGTGCTTAAACACCTTTTATAGATAGCTTCTCTCTAAAAACGTTTCTTTGCCTTTATAATTTGCCCATTTCATTTAAACTCTCCTTGGAAGGGTCATGAAAGGTACATCAACTTAGACATTTGTCATCACTGATAAATGTTTATCTATCTATATAATTATTTATCTTTACATGTATCAAAGGAGATTGACACCCAAATATATTTATGTGGAATGAGTGATCGGCAGCAACAAGCAGAAGAGCATATCAGTGAAAGTTTGAGGGAAATTGGACAATCCGTGTAAAAAGTTATGCATTCTCAAAGTTTTGTGCCACCATCGCTGGATGAGAAAGCTACAACGATTTATGACGTCACGAATTGACAACGACGTAAAGAAAATATGCAAAGTTTCATTATTTTTGAAAATTATATAATCCCTCAATTTGTTACCCACATAACATGGTGATATTATCCCCCATATTTTCCGAAAAAAGTAATTCCAGTGTTCTTTCATCATGCTAGAAAAGGGAAACTATATTGCATTTTCTTGATATTTTTTGTATCGTTGTGTAAATGTGACGTCACAAAATGTAATAGTCTTCTCATCAAGCAATGGCTGCACCAAAACTTGAAAAGTTCTTAACTTTTCAACGGATTGGCCTATCTTCGTGAAACTTCGCTGATGTGTTTTACTAATATTGTTGTATATCTAAACTAAACGTTTCATGAAGTAAATGGTTAATATAACCATTTGTCAATCAGTGCAATGAAGACAAATCTTTGATAGGTCAACCAAATATCTATCCGGGCTAAACTGGTTCAGTTAGCTCGTGTATTTCAAATTGTTTCTTGACATCTATTCTTTTGGGGCCATGTAGGAGTATCCAAATTATATGTGCTCACTGAAAAAAAAAAAGAATACTAACACATGAACAAAACGTTTCGGAGAGGGTAATACTCACCTGCGAAAATCTTAAACCGAAATTCCAACTAGATATGTCGCTTCGTATGAAAACAGATAAATCGAAAATGTAGATCAGTGATTTTTTTTTTTTTTTTTGGGGGGGGGGGGGGAATAGACACACACGAAAACAGTTCTGAACTGTTAAAAGTTTGGAGGGCAAGACGAATTGGCAACTCTATATGACTAAAAAGTTGACGAGCTCTCCTTTCCATTTGTACACGAAAAATCAATAATTTTTATTTTCTCAAAAAGAAAATTTTCAGATTATATATTCTCGGTATATAACAAGAGTAATACGTTTTACACGTCCTCTACCGCTGATAAGTTCTGTATGTGCAAAAATATTTGAGAAAATGAAAACTAAAATTGTGTGTGCAAAACAATCGGAAAGCTGCCCAACACCTTATTCAGACAGAGTTGACAACTTGTCTCACTCTCTAAACTTAATCATTTTTAAAATTTTTGTTTGCGTGTGTGTGTGTGTGTGTGTGTGTGTGTGTGTGTCTGATTTTTCCTCAAATATCCATTTATCTACTTCTCTGGCTTTCTGTTTTCATACAAAAGCACCATAATATCAGAATGTACTTTCCTTTCTAACATAGAAGCCTTGATTTTCCTGTCATTCCGTTCGCATGAGGTTATTGTCGACATAGACTTCTTTTGTCCTTTTAAGTCCGATGTTTACAAGACATTGAATTTTCACTCGATCAAACCTCCGCCTAAAATGGACATTCTCGAAGAGAAGCTATCTTCTATTTTTTTTTCCCGTGGACCCCTTGAGCTAGGTGCTATGGCAGGATGAAAACACGTTACTGGTCCACGTAAATGTTGCGTTTAATGTCAATTGGCTGAATTGCTTTATACGCGATGTGTTGTCGTTTCGGAGTTCCCAAGTCACCCAGAGTTCGCCGGAGCTTATTTGGCTGTCATGTCACGGTGGGGGACAGTCATTGATTATTGTAAATCTGACCCTGAAGTGTCAATTTTGCGGACTTTTAGTCTTTTGGGCAGGTTTTAAGCAGACTGCAGTACAACGCTCCACTTGATAGTTTGCGTACGATGTAGAGTCTATGGTCACGAGATCGTCGTCTTATCTTTTAGTTGAATTGGGATTGATTCGATCACGGGTACTTCTAAATTGCAGCGCATGACGTTTTTGAGCGATTGCTTCATGATTTTCATATTACTGTAATAATGTGCGCCAAATGTCTATTTAAATCTATAAGCAAGTAATAACTTTTAGGCACAGGTGCATCAGTAAATCGATATTTTTTTTTCTTGCACTCCATCTTCGTATAGACTTCCAACAAAATGAACCAACTTCCGTGAACCTTCTACCTTTTCCAGAGTAATGCAGTTAATCTAGAAATAATCGTTTGGCTGATGTTACAGCTACAATTTGATCACATTAACTTCGAAGCGACGCCAGACGTTCCAGTCATTACGCAAGCCTTCCCCGCGATGTAGATGAGAACACACTGTATTCATTCGTCTACCCGTTCCTTTGAACCCTGGCTTGACGGGTGTCGCGCACTGCCGAACTAATACCCGCAAAATTAAGGTTAAGTCGAGATGAAGGATGCGAGGATTTTTAACCCTTCTTTTCCACTAGAAAAAGTCTCTATGGATGACGCCAAGTGTAAGAGACAGTACTGAATTAGTCTGGCTGAACCCATGTCGTTCTCGATCAGCATTGCTACAGATTATAATCTATCAAGTCTTCGAGGACAGACAACTTGCAGAGATAGAGAGTACAGTGTCCCTCGGCGTGCAGTACATTGAAACATTACATGAGCGTAATCACATGCCAGCCCCCCCCCCCCCCCCACCCCCACATCCACCCGACGTGAAGACGAACGAATCAGGATACAGGAGACGAACATCTTTGCCTGTTAATACGTGTGTATGTGTGTGTTACTTGTTTGTATGTGCGTATGTGTGTGCGCGTGCGTTTGTGTGTGCGTTTATGCATGTATGTGTGTGTGTGTGTATGTGTGTGTTTATGTGCGTTTCCCTTTTTAATCTAGTCGGCATACACTGAAATACGTAAAAAAAATCAACACGCCAAGCCTGACATTCTTCGAATGATATATCGTTTAGAAATCATGTTTAAGTTGATGATTTCGCTACATATTTCAAGCACATCCTGACGAACCTGTCCGTTCTGAATTAACCATTGCCAATATCGATTTATCGCAACAACAACAACAACAACAACAACAACAACAACAACAACAACAACAGTTTGATTGCCCAGGTCGATTGAAAACGTGTTAGCCATGTGTGGAGTGACACCACCACCTCCCCCCCCCCCCCCACACACACACACACTTTGTATACGTGTCCACCATCAATTGTCATCGTTTTGTGAAAAGTACTCTAGCATGAAATACAGACAGTCCCCTCGATGTACTGCCAAAAACAAAATGGAACTATTTAAGTCATGACTGTGACAGTCGGATCCCCAGCTGGCACTGAAAATCTAATTGCAACTACAACCGTTCCGACTCATCAGCCGCTAAAGCTAGCGTGCAATATTAACCGTGTATATCTTAAACAGTTGGAAAGAAATAAAAAATATATATACTTAAGATCACTCAATGCACTTAAAGTTACATTCACGTCGCCATGCTACATACATCAAAATGTAACGCACCCTTACATTTCCGGTTATTAAAATGTTCGATTCCCGTACGGGATAGCAATGTAATGAAAGAAAAAAGAAAGACAATACGCACACACATTCACGTCAGCGGTATTACAACTTAAAAATTCTAACAAACAGGAAGAGTATCGGTAACAAGACAGAAAAAAAATAGTACTTGATATTATCCATCCTGTTTAGTAGGATGAATTAACTGGTTTTGATCGGTCATTGATTCATGGAATCCATTCTTGATAGGTTTGACGGGACAGATATCACGGTTTTTAACTATATAGAGAGGAAGAAAAAACTGATAAACTAATCAGACCTTGACGGCACGCACTGATAGTAACTGCAATAAAGGATCAAATATAGCATTCTCTAATAATACGTAGTAGTCTCCCTTCTCATAACTAATCTGTAATGACACATTAATACTTTAGGGGATTATGGAGTCTATAATGGACAGGAAGAATACATTACAAATAGTCATCGGCGATTTAAGTTAACCCTTTCCCTCGTACTTTTACTGAAGCACAAATTAAACTTTCCCTGCGCGCGAAATGACTTTGTCACGGAACATTGGCACCGAAAAAAACAACAATCAGATGTATACCTTTCAACCAAGTCGATTCGATATGATGGACGAACGATTGCAAACTACGAAGGATGGTCATCGGGAGGAAAGGGGGTGGGGTTAACACGTTTACGTTTCAGCTCATGCTCTAGGGTGTTTCCGGCACATCGTGTTTACAGAAATTTTTAAAACCGTTCTGAAATGTCAGAGATGAGAAATGTCTGTCAGAAAACTTTCATTTGCATCAACATCAGATATGTACGTATGTGTGTGTTTTTAAGTCTGCTGTTAAAGGAAGTTGCCATTGCAGCTTTTTTCTGTGTGATTTGTCAGGATTCCACACCATTTAGATTTCGAATTCACCAAGAACTACTCTGAGTTTAACATGATTCCATGTGCTAATTGTAGCATTGTGTTTTTCGTATTCTTTCTGTTTTACCGCAATGCAGTCTGGGATGGCAGCCAAGATTACCGATAATAGCATGTGATAGCAGTGATTAAAAGAAAAAAAAAATTAGCAAGACAAGAAATAGCTAAAATTGACAACTGCCAAATATAGCTTAATCACTTGAATTTAATAGCCCCTCCCTCCAAAAAGGAGAAATTTGCCCTGAGAACGGACTGAATTCTATCTTGCAACCCTGGTCGCAGCATCTGCTGAAATGCGTGCGGATTATGAAACACTGAGCCGCGAGTTATTCCGCTCCTCCCCCTTTCTGAGTCAGAAAATATATTTAAAAAATCTACACACTCACAAATTTTTGGTGGCGCAGTCGGGCCACAAAAAAAGAGAAAAAATAGCTTCTCTTAAAAAGCCCGATATCTATTTTTCGTGGCCCCGGGCCAACGGGTCACAGAGAATATCGAGCCCTACAATGATATATTTGTATTCGGTTTTCGATTTTGATTCTATTCCTTGGCATACACGGAAAACACAACTTAACACTACATCAGAGTGTTCAGTCAGTTCAATCACCTCTCTGCGCCCCTAGTGGTTACCTTAAAATGAGATGTGGTCACCCAATGTGCGATGGCATTTCGGTTTTCTTTGAACAGAAATAAAGAGAAAAGGAAGAAAAAATAAATGGCGCCACGCCAGCACTGATTTGACACCACGTTGTATTAGTCCTGGGAGTTTAAAGGACAAGTTCACCTTCATAGACATGTGGGTTGAGTGAATGCAGCAATATTAGTAGAACACCTCAGTTAGAGTCTGAGTAAAATCGGATAATCCGTTCGAAAGTTATGAATTTTTGAAGTTTCTGCTCAGTCACGGCTGGACGAAAAGACTACTGTAGCTTGTGATGTCACATGAGTACAACGATATAAAGAAAGAATAAAGAAAATTCAACATATTTCCATTTTTCTCGCGTAACAAAAGAACACTCCACATCTCTCTTTCAGAAGGCATTAGCATTAGCAGTAGCAAGTCGAAGAAATGTGCATTTTATTCAAAAAAATAAAGTTTTGTGAAATTCTCTTTTTATTTTCCTTATATAGTTGTACGCATGTGACGTCATACACTGTAGTAGTCTTCTCTTCCAGCAGTGACTGCGCAGATACTTAAAATATTCGTAACTTTTGAACGGATTGTCCAATTTTCCTCAAACTTTCACTGATGTGTTCTAATATTGCTGCATTCTATCAATCCTTATGTATATGAAGGTGGACTTGTCCTTTAACGAAGCTAACTGAGGCGCACGGAAGACTCTGCTCGCCCTTTAAAAGTGGAGAGTGACAGCTAGGAGTGGGTCGCTCAGCAGCGGGAGACTTCCCTAAGTGGCTCAGAGAAGACTGGGGCTAGTCTTTCCACCCATTCTGTCTTCTGCCAGTGTCTAATTCCTCCAGTTTCTTCATCCTCGTGTCCGCCTAATTGAAGCTGTTATAACGGTATACACCTTCGGGCATAATGCAATTTTCCGCGCCACTCAACAAGGAGGATATTCCAACACTAGCCAAGTCGAATAATGAGACATTGAATACAGCTCCTGCGTGTTAAGTTAACTGATGAATATAATGTGTGTATAATTAATGTGTATATGTGTATGTGATGAATATCTATGTGTGTGCGAGTGTGAGTATGTGCCCTATGTTTGTGCATGGAAGTTAATACACAGCAGGGGCACAGGCCATGACAGTGCACGGAAGGTAGTTTGACAAAACAGGTTGCAGCCGCTCAACGCTGATGGATTAGTCGCATGAGATGGTGTGACGTTAATAGTTGATGTTGTGAGACGGTTAACGCACAAAACACAAACAAAAACAGCAACAAAAAACAACAACAAGAAAAAAAAATCTTCAAGTATTGATGTTGAAAGTGCCCGGATGAGATGGACACCACATCAAACATGCATCTGCCTCCGACGTAGACGTATATTTCATAGTATTACTCTCAAGACCTCCAACGAGTCTGGCGGGGAATAACCGCGTCTGGGGGCGCTAATGTGTTAAAGCTTCCTCTAGCTGTCAGCTAACTCCAGCGGAGGTGCGGCATTGCGTATAATTTCCAAATTCAGCCCTCGGTATTTCCGGCTTTATAGGTAGAAGGGTCAATTTGTGTTTGTATGTGTTGTTGTTGTTGTTGTTGTTGTTGTTGTTGTTGTTGTACTTGTTGTTGCTGCTGTTGTTGCTGCTGCTGCTGTTGTATGTAGAGTTTTGGCCTTTACCATTGAATCACTGAACACTTCCTTCGTTTTCCAGATGAGTCACCTTTTAAATTTATGACTTCATTTTTTTCTACCACATCATCACATTTTGATTAATTAGTTTTTATTGTTGTCATAGTTAGCCGAAGAGCTGCCGAGGTGAATTACTATGATACGGTTTCTCCCTGAGATCTTTTTATTGATATTTCATTAGGTTCACCGACTAATAGGCAGTAAAATTTCGGCTTTCTCTTGTGACGTCTATTTACGAAATGATTTTGCAGGTCCTGATGATATTATATTTTTTGACGGAAACCTGCACTTGCCATTGACAGGGTTCCGTGCAAGCAGATATTAAGTTTCAGTTTCAATTTCAATTCATTTTATTTGTGCACTTGTCAAAAAAAAACAACAACAATCGTAATAGATTAACGACAATCTCAGGGGCGGATCCAGGAATTCCGTAAAGAGGGGGCGCGTTTAAAAAATTAAAGGGGGGGGGCGCACACACCCCTCCCCATTTTTTCTTTTTATTTCTTTTGTTTCAACAAAAAATAAGGGGGGGGGGCGTGCGCCGGTTGCGGTCCTCCCTGGATCCGCCCCTGAATCTAACTATGAAAACGACAAAATCAGAGAAATATGATCTTGATCGTAACATGATATAGGCATACAGGTACGTGAAAGAAATAAGATATGCACTGTACGTGTGAAAGTTCACATATCATTTCGAGGCACAAGTGGAGGAGACCATCCTCAACACGCAGCGTGATTCAAATTTGAACTGAAGCAGTAACGGCAGAAAATAAAACCAAATCACTTCAGCCTCTAGATTTACAACAAGTGCAATAAATGTAATACGTCAAGTTAAACATATACATGATTGATGGCAGAAATCTGAAAGGCGATACCTTCTTTAGGCCAGACTAGTTTGTCTCGTCATCCTAGAAAAGATATGCGGTGTATTATCGATCTGGCTGTTGTATTGCTATTTCCAGCATGGAGCTACAAACGTCATGTCTTTGAAACTGTACTGCGTTTGCAAAGTCTATAGAGGTGGATTTGGAGGGGGACGGGTGTGGGGGCTTTAGAAATTAAAAGATCTTAATCCCATTTTTTTTTGTTTCTTTAAAACATGTGGAAAATTTTAGGTCCCCAAAGTGTACCTGTCTTTGGAGGTGGGTCGAGCAGGGGGAAGTGAGTGTGTGTTTGTTTGTGTGTGTGCGTGTGCGTGCGTGCGTGTGTGTGTGTGTGTGTGTGTGTGTGTGTGTGTGTGTGTGTGTGTGTGTGTGGAGTGCTCGGGTATCCCCCTCCAGCACGAGGGAGCTTTTGCATTTATAAAATTACAATTCCACGATCTGATGCACACTTTTGGTGAATAAAATAAGGTAAATGTTCAATCAAAAATTATAAAGAAAAATGAATATTCACAGGAAAATTTTGAATGGCTAAATTATGGTATCTATCACCTCTTGTTCCGCTGTGTACGAAGCGTGTAGGATCTTTGGTGGAAGATAGCGGCCATCGGCAGCGACAAAGTAATAGGCAGTGAATGGAGTAGTGAACGCATGGTCGCACAGTTAAGATAAAAACAAGGTGTAGATAAGCTGGTATAATCTTGGAAAAGCGATCTCACGCGAAACCAAATTATGGAAACCCGATGATATTTTCCGGCTGTGTATATATATATATATATATAGATATAGATATATAGGACCTAAAGTTTTATCACAGTTTGAATGTGCACAGTCTGGCTTCGTGGCCGTCGGGACATTATTTTCTGTAGTGTTGTAAATATTTTCAAAAGTTTGTTTAATTACTTTTTTTTTCTGGTATGTGGCACTTCTGGAAGCAATGAATGCGAGCCAGTAAGTTAAAGGGGTGGATGTAGTCTTGGTTGAGATGGGGCTTCAGGTTTCCATTTTTTTTTTTTTTTTTTGGTGAGGTTATCAGAAACCTCTTATTAAATATGATGGAGCATACAATTCTAAGAGGAATTCATAGCCAAAAACAAAGAGGTTCTCATAAAAGGTGGGACCAACCTTTCATTAGGATCACTTTGTTTTACTTTGTTTTAGGACATCTCAGTCATTTCAAAAGCGATTGTCATCAAATAAACTTTGAATTCTTCAAAGCATTGTACGCTCTTCAATATTTCATGAGTGGTTTCCAATTATCTCGCAAAAAGTTAAAAGCTGAATCCCCCATCTCAACCAAAACTATATCATTCCTTTCACAACGGACCCGACGGCCCTATCGGGCTAGGAACAACTGTTGCAGCGTTGGGAATCGAACCGGGGAACCTTGTGATCGATGGTCTGTGGTCTTGTACACTGAGCCACAGCACCTCAACAAAAAAAGAAGAAAAAAAAAAGACAAGCAGTACATCTTATAACTTTAATAGAAAATGTCAAGCCGAGACTAAGAAGATTTCATAACCCCGGCACTAAGAATGTAAGACAGATCAAACCAAAGACAGGAAATATCAGGGTAATGTTAAGCCAACTAATACACACTTCGATTGCCCGTTTACTAGGGTATAGAATAGAAAGGGCCATTCTGATATTGTCCCCTGACTTATTTTGAAAATGATGATTCCGAGTGAACTACAACTTCTCAATTATAACCCTAGGTTAGCTGCTTACGACGCATGAACAACAACAACAACAAATGGTTTTCTGGAAAGAAGCAGCAGATATGCGAGATTTGTCAGACCAATTCGTGGATGAGGCCCGGGCAAATTGCTTCATATTGTTTGGAACATCAACAAAAACTTGTTTATGAGCTTGCATCGCCAAACATCACTTATTTGGGAGAACCGTCTGAAATAGATGCCTCCACCCCTTACCCGAATCCAAAATTGTTATCTGCCTTCCAGTTATCCTGGCTGTCTCTCATGTAATAGAAACCAGGTCTCTACGTTTATCATTATGTGATAGCTGCGATTTGTTTCGGGCAAAGACGACACTACAACTTCCCGAAGAGATGGAAACGGCGGCAAGGCGACCACCTCTTAAGAAAGAACAGACGTCATTTACCAGACCAGTAGTATAGAGTCGCCGATAGCTAGTTCGGCTAACATCTGTTTGTACGGAAATCGAGCGTTACGCGCCATCTCCTCATGAACTGCTGGGGCGAAAACAAATGGGATCAGCTTCCTCGCTATTGGCATTGAGCTTTCTGAAAAGAAAAATAAAGAAAGCCAGAAGAAGGCAATTTCAAAAGGTTAGCGAAGACGACGTAGAGACAATTTGCTAGAGCTTCAAGTATTTCGGACTCATATTAGCAATGACAAAGATTAAGCACTGTCTTCAACTTAAAAAAAAATGAGGGCATGGCGATAATAATTTTAAGATAGACACCATATTGTTAGCTTGCAGAACTGTGAACCACGTAATTTGCCCTCCTTGGTGTGTTACTTTTCGCATCTGGAATAGAGTGACTGCTTGAACACAGCGTGTTGTAGACTGTAATCACTTCAAACTTCAAACTTCAAACTTTATTTTCACTCTTTTTCCAACAGAATGTACAAAAAAAAACAATATGATACATTTGGCATGCGAGTCTTTGATAATATACATAGTCAGATAGGGATAACAACATGTTCATGTCTTTATGTGTAGTACAAAAAGAAACATTTATACACTCTGTGAAAAAAAGTGGAGGTACCCACTCAAAAGACTATGCTTGTAACATGTGGGTACCTCTGAGGGAAAAGGGGGAAAGAGGGGAAGTATAGGGGGTGAAAAACTTACAACTACAAAGAGTGCGGGAAACTGGGAAAGTCGGGGAAAAAAAAGAAAGAAAGAAAGAAGAAAAAGAAAGCAAAAGTGTGAAAATAGGGAACAGAAAATGGGGAGAAGAGGAAGAGAGTGAGAAAGAGAGAGAGAAAACCTAACTTATTTTGATGCATACACCACGGGGCGAAGCCCACAGAGACAAATAGCCACGCGTTTTCGAGAGTGAAACAGTGTTGAGCTGCTTTCCAGCGGAACAGACTGTAACCGTGAGGGCACGTGGGGAATACAAAAATACTAAACGCGGTAAAAAATGGTCGATGCCTCAAGAGAACGCTGCCTATGATGAAAGAAGATACATTGCAGAATTATGTTTATTCGGTTGCATTATAAGACTTCAAAAGAAAACTCTTCAATCTCTTTTTAAAAGAAAACAATGATGGTGCATTTTTTATGTCCATGGGAAGGGAGTTCCAGAATCTTGGACCTACATAAATGAAAGTCTGTTGAGCAAGCACGGTTCTTAATAAAGGTAAATGAAATTCATTTGACTGTCTGGTTGGATATCCATGATATGTCCGGTTGCGCATGAACATGGAGTTAAAAATAGACGGAAGACCGTTATTATTATAAGTATACATAAATTGCCCGAGTTGAAACAAAAACAAATCTTTAATTTTCAGAATCTTATTATGAAAAAACAAAGGATCTGTATGAGAATATGGAACGGTGTTACAAATAATGCGAAGAGCCTTCTTTTGTAGCAGTAAAACCCTATCCAATAATATTTGATGAGTGTTTCCCCATACTAAAATTCCATAATTTGAATAGGGTAATATCAAGGATGAATACAATGTAAACAGCGAATGTTGAGGAATAGAAAATTTTAATCTATTAATAACACCTATGTTACGTGAAATTTTCTTACAGACATTTTCGATATGAAATTTCCAGGAGAGTTTATTATCGACTGTGATTCCGAGAAACTTGATATGGGAAACACTTTCTAAAACAGCATCACCAAAACAAATATCCATATTCAAATTATCTAAAGTATTACTAAAAAGCATATATTTAGTTTTTTGGATATTTAAAGACAGCTTATTTGCTCGTATCCACTCACATACTTTTTTTAACTCAGAATTAACTGTCTGCACAAGGGTGTTTGGGTCTTCATGCGAATAAAATACATTTGAATCGTCGGCAAAAAGTATGAAAGATAAAACATCGGAAGAAACACAAAAATCATTAATGTAAACAATAAACAACAGCGGGCCCAACAAACTACCTTGTGGGACGCCACACTTAAATTCTCTCATATCAGAGTTATGATTATTCAAAAAAACATATTGTTTGCGATCAGTTAAATAACTCCTGAACCACTCCAAGGCCTTCCCACGTATACCATAATGAGACAACTTGTATAGTAAAATATCATGATTTATAGTGTCGAAGGCCTTGGAGAAGTCCAGGAAGATACCAATCATATGAGAGTGATTATCTAAAGTATGTGCTACTTTATCAACAAAATTTAACAAGGCGTGACAGGTGCTATGCTTTTCTCGGAACCCAAACTGCGAATTCGTAAAAACACCATACATATTCAAAAAATTCAACGTTCTTTTATATATAATTTTCTCTAAAATCTTGGACAAACAAGATAATAAAGAAATAGGCCTATAATTACTTATATCTAACTTATCTCCATTCTTATATATAGGAATAACTTTAGCTACTTTCATTTGTTCTGGAAACACACCCGTTGACATTGACAAATTAAAGATATGTGCCAGAGGATCCGCAACAGAAGATATAACACCTTTCAAAATCATATTGCTTATGTCATCATAACCTGAACTTTTTTTGTTTTTCAAACCAGATACAATATCAATAACCTCATATCCAGTGGTAGGAGTAAAAAATATTGAATGCGTATTATACTGATTTAAAAAATCAGAAAAATGTTTATTAGTATCAGGAATTTCTTGAGCAATGTTTTCTCCAATTGTTGTAAAATGTGTGTTAAAAATATTTGCTATATCCACAGAATTATCAATAATTTCATCATTATATCTTATTTTCGATATACCAGACTTTTCATTTGATACATTCATTGCTTGTTTTAATACATTCCATGTACTTTTTATATCACATCTATATCTTTCTAATTGCTTATAATAATATTTTTTCTTTTCAATACGTATTATCTTAATAAGGGTATTCTTATACGAGGTATATTTCAATCGTGCTTGTTTAGTTTTTTTCAATTTAAATACATAAAACAATTTATTTTTTCTATTTATCGAACGCAAAATGGACTTCGAAATCCAAGGAAGCTTTGGTGTTGTTTTATAATTCCCTCGTTTATCCTTTCTTTTAGGGATGCAAATATCCAAATGATTATTGAAAATATCCAAAAAATTATTCATAGCCAAATTGATGTCATCAGTATCAAGCACACTATCCCAACTGAGATCATCTAGAGAAGTACAAAATGAAGACAAATTTTCTTGGGTTACCCTACGCCTCAAAGATGGCTGGGATGAACTTTTGCTAATATGGTTAAATTTAAAATGCGTCATTATTGGAAAATGATCAGTGATATCTGATAAAATTATCGACGAATCTGGAAGGGTTATAACATTACTAAATATGTTGTCAATCAAAGTGGCCGACTGACGGGAAACGCGAGTCGGTTTCGAAATAATAGGTAAGAAGGAAGAGGATAAGAATGTCTCAAGAAATTCTCCCGAGATATTATCCGTTGTGTGTTTTAACAAATCAATATTAAAATCACCAAATATGAAGGAATCAGAGTTTATAAATAAAGGGTTAGTAAGCAGCTCAGTGAGATACGATAAAAAATCTTTGTTATTGGAATTAGGAGGTCTGTAAATAATACCTATCACAATTTTTTTACTACCAGGAACAGCAATCTCAATGAAAAGTGACTCAACAATGTCATTCATTTTGCTAAGCTCTTCATGAACAGTGCATTCATAACAATTTGAAACATATAAAGCGACTCCACCACCAAACAAGAGAATTAGATGATTGTTTACTGAGGCAGTTTTCATAAAGGCAGTCCAGGTTTCTACCAAAACTCGACACGCTTATTACAGTACACTTGATATGATTTCTATGCAAATATTCGTGACAGACCGTACTGCCATGTCATAAGTGTAATCTATAGCTCAGGTTCGAAAAAAAAGAATCATAATTTACACTTTGTGCCAATAGACGACATTTGGAAGTGACTTGTCTTTTACATGTGGGTACAATGTCATCTACTGAAAAGAGGAACGAATTTCCTTTTCGATTCATGATGAAATTCATATCATGTCATCAACTTTCATTTTACCGTTGGTCTCAGGGAGGTATATCCCGTTCCAAAAGCGGAAGTGCTCCAATGACATACATTTAACCAGCTTCTCTTGTCTGGTATTAAATGAAATCGTCACCGGGTAACAGTATCTGTTTGACAATGCTGCTAACAGTAATCTGAGGCCGAATCTTTGGTCACGATGAAGTTGTAGGAATCAAAACATCCTTGTTAGACCACTATGGGTAAATAGATATATAACAATGATGTATTCATGGTTCAGACATAATCAAAACTGCTGATTCATCTACTATGAAAAATAAATTGATACAGAGTAAAAATGGGCGTAAGAAATCACAATAAAAAAACGACCCAAGTCCATTACAGAAAAGAATCATTTAACAATTTCCTAATGTTTTTATTTTTTAAGTCAGTGAACCCCATTCATACAAATATAAATGTACAACAGTCACTTGACTGATATCCATCTTTCCGTGAATTCGTAATTAGTCTCTAAAGACGATAGCCAGATTTGGACTTGGATCGTTTTTACATTCAGGTGTATTCGAATATAAGCGCATTACAATGTCATGTCCAGATGGGAAGACAATCGTCATGAAAAGAATATAAGATGGAATGCATAATAATACGTTTAAAGTATTTCCAGAATTTCTACGAGTGCTGACCTGCACATCCCTAAATGCTTGGTTGAATTAACGACAGATATAGTCTCAACCTTAACGTCACAGGTACGCTGACCAAGACCATATGTTTGCTTTGGAAAGGTCATCGCAGAGGTCGCGTAATTAATCCCATAGTCGTCCCCGACCGCCTGACGTTCACTTTCTAACCTATAAAATCAAGCCTTGTCCGCGACGACAAGAGCGCGACTCATCAGCGACGTAATCATGACGTCAAGAGATTTATAAAGTGCCCGCAAGAGCGAGCAAGTCAAATTGGAAGGAAATTCTAGAATTGGTCAAGCAATGGGCTCGGTGTAACGAGTTCTCTCGGAGCACGAAGAGCGTGGATGCCGAGACCTCGATCAAGCGAGCAAACTATAAGGTGGTTAGTTTTAAAGGAATAGAACCATGGTGGTTTATCCAAGACCGATACTGCCATCAAGATGATCGGCCGTGGCATATGCTGTCATCCCTTGTAGCGCACTTACAGACAAACACATGGAAAAATACACATACACACACACACACACGTACACACATACATACATTCATACAAACAGTGACAAAGAGTAATACTAACGCATTTACTTGACGCATCGCACACTTCTACACAAAAACTTTTGATAAAGAATGATGTCTCACAATCAGGCTTGGATGTGGGGGGAAAAGCAATTTGCGCGAATTTCATCTTTTTGATTCAAATAATGAGTACATTGTTCGCAGCTCACCATGCAGTCTCTGTGCATGGGTTTGAATTCCTCGTATTCGATACCGTAGATCGGTAGTCAGGATTACTCTTGTGTCTTGCTAGATATGGCATTTAAGCAGAAAGTTAGCTGACATGTGGATGAGTAGGGTCCATGATGAAAGGGTAGGAGACGACAAATTTGATGACCTAACTCACGGACACAGAGCAGGCAAGCAAACAAACAATACTGCAAACAATACAGTAAACAAATAACAAAAACCTCGACCACATAAGGCACTTATAAAATGAAATCTTATCTATTCCTATTCCATCTTCCCTATTCATTCCATTAGACACACAGTTCAACACTTCTTTTCACCTACATTTCATTTCTCATCCTCCCCCCGAAAAAAAGAATGGCAAGCAACTAAATTTACACGATTTTTTGCCTTCACATACCTTTCGTAGAAAAATATGTAACAACAAAAACGATCCCGATAGACAAGTTGAAGAACAACGTGTCTCATTGGAGGTTCAATGACATTTGCTCCGGCAACAATTGCTCCCACGAAATGATATATTATCTGCAGATTAAGCCAAACATAGTTTTCTACTACAAACATAACCCTAACCCTAATCCTCTCATCAAACTAAACCTAAAACCTCATCACAACCCTAACCCTATGTCCTTGGAGAAAATAAGACCGGAGCAATTGTCGCAGGAGCAAATGTCGTTTCACCCTCCTTGGAGCGGGGGGGGGGGGGGGGGGGGGTGGGGGTGTGCACGGGATGAATGTTGCATTGTGCAGTCGTTAAACTTGATGGAGCACCATTGTTGCTATGGTGACAGCTCATTCCATTCTACCAACATTCACCTTGCAAGCACCGGCCTATTGTTGCCATCATCCCTTCCTCTTGCCAAGAGCTTCGCCAAAGATTACACCATGCTTAAAAGGGCCATTTTAGTGTGGTATCGATGAGTTTAATGTTTGTGGGTGGATTATCAAATTTTGCATTTCTCATATTAGGTAACAGACGACTGTATCAAACGCCAGGATTCTAGCATCGCTCGAAACAGTATCCCCTTCATCCAAGGGTTAACTACAGTAGCTCCTATTTGCAGAGCATCACTTATCCCACGTCTTGAACTGATTAGCAACGTTTTATTACAGATTTAAATGACATATTACGACATATTAGATTACCAATAAGATTTTAGCCGACTTTATTAAACGACGCAGTGAAAAAGACCGGGGTGGCTGCTGCTGCAACTCGGAATAAGCCGTAAGCATTACTGTGTAAAGAAATTGAATCATATCTGTGTCGCTCACGTTCGATAAGACATTCAATATAATGTTTTGAGATGATGACATCCAATGATCCAAATATCAAGTAAGGAATGAGTTACATTGCCATTGGAATATCAGGACCTTTTGAAATGTCTCCCTGTTTTCAGATATCATTTCTGCGTGGGTCTGATTCGAAATGATAATGTTATTTCGAATCACACCCACGCAAAAATAATATCTGAAAACTGGTTTTTAGATATCATATGTATATGATAAACTTATCGATTTTAAAGCAGAAATGTTCTTTTAATATATTGTATTGCAGAACGTTCGCGGAGGGGGGGGGGGGTCATAACTGAGCGTAGAAAAAAAAAACTGTTCTGGTCAGACGAGAAAGTAAAGTGAACATATTAATGACACCAAATAGGATCAGGGAGAGAGAGAGAGAGAGAGAGACCTACCCATCGAATATGACTTTGTCAGAAGGAGTTTTTTTCCACTGCGAAATCATATGCAAACATACACTGTTTTTTTTTAGATGAAATCTGAAATCCACACGTCCTCGATCCTCATCCCCAACGTCCTCATCCCCAAATATTCTTTAGTCGACTCTCACAAAGACATGCAACCATGGCACTGCTACCTTTAAGAATGTAATCCCTCTGTCGTGATCATCGATAGAACTGTGCTATGCTAAAAGAAAAAAAAATGTTTCTTTTACGTGTGGATTTCCCAGCTTTTATATTTCTTCAACATTGATTCGCGACTATTCTCAAGAAATAAAGTGCACTTCATCGTTCCGTTTCACAGGCTATTCCCTTCGTACTTCTAGTCTATGTTCTTCTTGAAATTACCAGCGTTGTGTTTTATGTTATACATGTTCTTCTTTTCTTTTTTTTTCTTCATTAGTTCTTATCAGTGTGTCTCTTTCTACACGGCCTTTTTACATCTCTATCTGTTTGTACGGAGTACATCTCTAGATACCCATATATTTCATTTTCAAATTACTGAAGATGAAAAATGAAAATGGAACATCATTTTGATGAGCAAGTATGATAATGTTCAGAAGCATGCGGAACAGACAGAACCATATAGATTTATCCCTCATTCAGTGAAAATTCCAATTGACACTTTCAAGACGTAGGCTTATGCAAGACCCAACATATTACCGCAGAGAAATAGGTATTCACTTCTTATCCTTGTTGTTATTTTGTTTTTCTCCTATACGTGTCCTTTTGGGTCTCTGCGTGATTTGCATGTGGATGTGAGCTTTTTTTAATACCAGCCAGCTAATACTTCTAAATAAACGCTGTCACTCTATTGACAAAACAACATGTATTTCGTGCATGTTCGAAATGGCCATGTCATATGCCACGAGGTTTATCTGAGACGCGGCAGCATGTTGAAGGGGAAATCCATTCCAAATATAAGTTAATCTGATAAGAAAGAGTAAAATATTACGAGTTCAACGGTATAATTTTGATGGAAATCGGACGAAAAATAAGGAAGTTATGACATTTTTAAGTTTCACTAATTTTTCAGGAAATAGTTCTTGAACGGTGAATATGAATATGCAAATGGCAAAGTGAGCATGTCATCCTCTAACAACTTGCCATATAGTTTGTACAATTTTTTTTGAAATATCCAGTTTTTCATTCAAACGCAATTATGCCCGAGACTCAAATCCTCGTATATCTAGGGGGCGTTTATCAACTCTTTTTCTCGACAGAAACAAGTTTTCCCAGCAGCTTTCAAGGAATTTTTATGAGTTGATAAACGCAAAGCTGTTTTGAAAGCCCTTTCGGAAAGCCTTTTCGAAAGCCGCAAATTTGTGGCTTTCCAAACAGGTTTCCTAAACAGGTTTTCAGAAACCTGTTTGTAAAAGCCTTTTGAAGTTGATAAACGCAAAGCTGTTTTGAAACGGCTTTGTAGTATTGTAGTGCAGTTACGAACAATGCACTTCTCATATGACCTCTTCTCCTCGGGTCGAATTGCGCAATGCAGCTGTGCAGTGACAGGCCAGTTATCGTGTTCGCGAAGAGTTGATAAACACAATTATTTTGGAAGCCGTTTCTAAAGGGCTTTGGAAACGGCTTTTGAAAGCCGTTTAAACAGGGGAAAGTTGATAAACGCAGCCTAACTGATCACTATTCTGAAGTTATTCAACCAGGAATAACATCATGTTTCAGACTTCAATGACAGAAACATTGAATTTTCATCATTGTTTTTTTACACGATCAATGGAAAATTATGAGGTTAAGACATTGTTAGCTCACTCATTTCGATATTTACATCCACTGTACAAGAATTGTTTTGCAGAAATTAGCAAAACTTCAAAATGTCATAACTTCCTTACTTTTCATCCATTTTCATTCAAATTTGTACCGTTGAACTTGTAAGATTTCACTCTTTTTTTTATTAGACCACCTTATATGAAAAAAAAATGGACTGGATTTCACCTTTAATGACCAAAGATGAGCTGTAGCAGAAAACGTCGAAGGGCTTTGTCAAAGTCAAGCAAGCTAAAGGAATGGCTTGGATTTTGTTTTTAATGGGACTCGTGTCACTGTAACCGATTCTTGCATTTCACACAAACTTGGTTGAAGCAGGCATTTCTCTCTCCCTGTGACGAATGTTTCGTGTTCGCAATATACAGAGGAAGAGTCCGATCAGGATCTAAATGCCTGTACCACTTGCACGAACATCCTTTTAGCAGCTTTACTACTCCTTGTTTTAATCCGTCATCTCACTGCTCTCTCTCGGGGCGATCGGATTCCGAACCGCTACCATTAGGGTTCATAAATCAAAAGTTCCTCTCCGGCTAAATCGACAGCGATTGAATTTCTTGATTTCACTTTGCTGCAAATCTAACGCGGTCATAGATCAGTCTACATTTATAGCGGAAGGGTATAAGCTTTTTCTTCTGTTTCTTCTGCTTCATTTTCATCTTCTTCTGTTTGTTTGTTTGTTTGGGTTTTTTTTTTTTTTTTTTTGCATCCCGGTGTTCATTCACCCTAGGGCTGAGTTTGGGACTGTAACATTACTTAGGAAGATCTTTTGCAATAGTCCCCTCGTGATAACATCATGTAACTAAAACTGTACTCGGCTTACTATGAGCGATACTTGTGCATTTTACATGAAAAGTACATAATTCCCTGGACTTGCTATTGACACATGCGAGCAGTGATATTATTCCCCCTGCTTTTTTAGAGACGCAAGTGAAGTGCATTTTCATTTTGCTTTAAAGGGGCTGTACAGTACTGGTTGAGGTGGGGATTCATGTTTTTTTTTTAATATTCCTAAGTGAGATAATGAGAAACCTCTTATGAAATATAAAAGAGCATGTAATTTTAAGAAGGATTCAACGTTTATTTGATAAAAATTGGTTTTCAAGTGGCTGAGATATCAAAAAAAAAGTGATAATGATAAAAGACTACAGGCCACAACTTTATTAGGAGCTCTTTGTTTCACCTTGTTTTTGGATATCTCAGCCACTTCAAAACCGATTTTCATCAAATAAACTTTTGATACCCCTTAGAATTGCATGCTCTTTGACATCTCATAGAGTGGTTTCTGAATATCTTGCAAAACGTTCAAAGCTAAATCCTCACCTCGACCAGAACTGTACACACCCTTTAAGTATGAAAATAATCATACTGAATTCTGTTTATATTTTCTTTATATCGTTGTCCTGCACATCAGACTTCACATTTTAACACTGTTGTAGTCTTCTCAGCCAGCAATGGCGGCACAGAAACTTTAAAAGTTCATAACTTTTGAAGAGATTGTCTGATTTTCCCCAAAGTAACTTTCACTGATATGTTCAAATGATATTGTTGCATTCACTCAATTCACACATAAAATATATTTGGTTGAACTTGTCTTTTAAGGTCAATGTGTAATCTCCTACATGGTTCGCTGCATCCGAACTTTGTCAAACTTGGTGAAAGCATTCCCACAATTTCTACTGCAGGGTTGTTGTTGTTTTTTGTAGTGCTTATTATAATGTTTGGGGCATAATTATGATGATAATAATGTTATTATTAAAGGCAAAGATTCTTGAGAATTCAAAGATTCATGAAATTAAATAATAACGAATAGACGATATGTCAATTTATAAAGATTTGGCAGTGATCTGTCACTCATCGGTCATTCCCATTTTTCATCAGAAGTTGCAAATGGAAGCTGCACAGAAAAAGCATAGGTTATTATATAAAACATCGTGAGTCGTGTTTGATTTTCTTCTCTTTGTTCTGGGCCCCATTATTTAGAAAAGATGTTTCATAGGATAACGACTCTTGCTGGAATGGCAACTCTCCAGAGCAACAGCCAATTATAAAGCTAACTTCTTGTTATTGTACCATGACAATTGCCATTCCAGCAAGAGCTGCTATCATATCAACTCTGTATGAAATAGGGCCCTTTTCATATGTTTATGATACCCCCCTTTACACCTGTCATTTAATTGGCGTATGAAGTCTTTTTTTTTTGTCTTGTACTATATTCCATTGGATTTGGATTTGGGGGTGGGCCAAGGGGTCTCTCTTCATTATGGGACACAAAAGGATTTTTTTCTCTACATTTATGGACCTTGACGGGATGTAGTCGTTTTGGGATATATCCCAGTTTAGATGGTAGGGCACGATCACCACAAAACACATCACTCGCTCTCGGATCAGTCATCATTTATTTCGCGAACGCATCACCACTGAGGCTCATGGAGATGCGTACACGCAACCCTCCTTCTGGTGATTCTATTAAGTTGTATTAGTAATGGGGAGCGACATAATGTCTTCTTTATGATCGGCAGACGTGCCCAAGACAAGCCCCATTTTCGGACATGTCACCTCTCACGTACCCTGTTAATGGCGATTTGTGCGCCCAGTCAAGCACACATGACCAATTAAATTTTTCAGCACTGGTATCAAGGGCATGTTATACGACTAGGTTTAGGCAAACACTCCGGTAGGAGCGCGCGTGATCAAGGGAAATCAGGGTGGAAAAGAACAGGGGGGGGGGGGGAATGTAAGACCCTCCTCAGGGTGATGGCTGTAATCACCTTGTCGGCTTACGAGCGGTTTAACACCAGCAAGAATATGGCACGCTGCGTTTCTAGAAGCAGAAGAACATGAGTTTTGTGGCGTTAATAAACATGAATAGACTAAAATATGCAACTCTATGAACTCAGAAGATTCATTCTGGTGAGCGTGAAAAAAAAAAAACAAGGAAAAAACAAACAAACAAACGAAACTAACCAGCTTGGTTGAAAGCATACATAATCTAGACAAGTTTCGTTGAAAACAAGCATAATATGTCCAGTACCACGACATACGCTAAACTGAAAACAAGCGTAGGCCCAGTCACTTTAGGTTAAGAACAAGCATACGCTTGACTAAAAAACAGTCATAAGCCACACACTCTATTAAAAACAAGCATAAAGAGTTTGTTCGCAAAAACCGATAAGTCCATATTTGCCAAATGGAGATTTTGCGATTAAAGGTCAAGAAAAATAAAGAGAATGATAAGAAAATGTTTGCTTCTTTTGACCATAACTTCAAAAATGTACCTTTATATAAGTCGTGACCAATATATCATTTATAAGGTATTATTTTGTACTTTATGACAGAGACCGTACTTCAAAATCATCAAAAATGGACTTATCAGTTTTTGCGAACAAACTCTTCCCATAATATTATTCCAGTACACTTGATTAAAAACATGCATAAGTGACTCACGTTTGATTGGAAACAAGCATAATTATGACCAATTCGACTTGGGTAAAAGCAGGCTTAAGTCATAATCTTGATTGAACACAAGTATAAGCCAGAAACGCCTGATTGAGAACAAGAATAATCCCATCATAAGCGACATAAGCTTGATTGAAAACAAACGTGGAAGAGCAGTTAGCTTTGATTGACTAAAAGCAAGCATTTGATAGACACGTGATTGAAAACAAGCATAATAAAGACATGTTTCATTGTACCACGTCTATACGCTTGCTTAAAACCAAGCATAAGCAACATACGCTTGACTGAAAACAAGTAAAAGCATGGGAGATAAGGAATGGGAGATAACAATATGCGCTTAGGAAAAGGAAATCAAGAACAAATCCAGTACGCTAGGTTAAAACAGGTATAAACTACGACCTTTACGCTTGATTCTAGTATAAGAAGGGTATGCTTGGTTAGAAACAAACCAAGGACTTTGTTCGGCTGGGTTTTTTGTTTGTTTGTTTGATTTTTTGTTTTAAAGCATCATTCTGGTTAGTTTTGGGTTAAAAGAATAGTAAGCGGTGCGATGGCTCTTTGTTATAAATATAGAAATGTAAGACTTTTAGAGAACTTTAACTTAAAGAATGTGTCTTCAGTTTAGATGAAAGAAGTTCGGCAGTTGTAGATTTTTCTCTAAAAGTTTAACATATTCATATCTATTGAAGATAAATGTCATTAAACCTGAACTTATTTTCACGACCAGATAGTTACCGCAGTTATCCGGTATATTTCGAAATGATTAACGTCATTAAAAAGAAAAAAACAACGCCTGCCAATCAAACATCACTACCATTAGATAAGAGTTCGTCTATCACGTCTGCCCTGACTGTAATTGATCAATGACGTAACAGACATCTAACAGGCTTGAATAGGGATTTTTTTTCTGTATATTGCGAATAGCCGTCAATGCTTATTGAATGACCGCGGGGAGAGAAGACGGGACGATTTTGACTGAGAATGGAAATCAATATCACCTCCAATTTGCCGGTCTTTATACCGTCTTCGGTTAGGCAATTGCGTGTGGAATTCCAGCCAATTATATAGAATGAAGACTTCCATCTTAGATTCACCCATTTATGTGTGGGAGTGTGGTTGAGTTTTGGTGAGTGCGTGTGTGTATGTGTGTGTGCGTCTGTATGTGTGTGTGTGTGTGTGGCATCGCAGCCATTGGTCTTCTAAAGTTTTCACCAATATTCGGAATACTCTTTTGCGAAAAGCCTGGAAGAGTTTAAAGAGAGACAACCAGCAATTCGCAACCTCTCAAAATACCACAGGAGGACAAGGTTTATGCCATGGAACTTTTTGTTTTTTCATTCTGTCGATTCTGTGAGATATATTGCACAATTATTCGAGAAGATATCGTATTTTCACAACGATCATAGTGTACTCATGCAAGGAATAAAAAAACCAGTGTGAACTACTGTTGGAAGCACACACACACACATTCGCACATCGCTACATCCAGTCGAAGCGAAAAATCTTTGACTACTTTTATGACTCCATGGCAACTAATTATATCAAAGAGGTCATTTTCTTTGAAGCAGAAAGAACAAAAAAAATATGAAAACATAAATTTTAGAGGTAATTGACGGGAAATAGCCTACATCAGCTCCAGGGACAAAGTTCAATCTTTGCAAAGGTGTTAAAAGAAACACCACCTGACTTATCCTCCTAGTTTGATTAAGCGATGATTTTGAAGATACATTTTATCCCTATCTCGAAACATGATTGGTTGGACTTATATGACGACACACCCGCATGTTTAATAAAGGCTAATGATTATAGGCTACTGGAATGTAGGTAGATATGAAAAATGTATGACTTGACGCGCCTACATGCTTTAGTTCTGTTAACTGTGAATCTTAGATTTTCCTGTTAGAATCATTGCGGACATCTATCTTGATTGCAGATCGAACAAATAGTGGTTTTCATCAGATATCATCTAACTTTACTCTATTTTATCAAAATAGTTGTACAATTGTGTTGAGCAAGTGCGAGGAATAGCTAATAGAATAGCTATCAAGACAAGATATAAACATTGATATCAATACGTTATTTTGACTAACCCTGCATGGACGATGATGTTAAAAGCCATTGTAAACTTGAGGTTTTTTTGTTGTTGTTTGCATATGTTCAAAACTAAGAGTATGTCTTGGATTTGCAACATCTCCTTTGGATTTATTTATGACCAAAATCATGTGAATGGTCATGTTCTATCCAGGTCTAGCGTTCATCCCTCTTTCTGTTCAGTATGAAAGAACCCTCCCACCCCCCCCCCCCCCAAAAAAGAGAGATAATAATGGTAATAGTAATACGTCAGCATGGAGGTTTATTTTTGGCTGGCGCGTGAAGTCTATCATAGGCTTGCCGTGACCGACGTTTGACCCAGTCAGGATTTTGGGGATATCACATGGTGAAAATTGCTCATCACATACCCAAGTTGACGATACTTTCTTTTTTTTTTTCCTCAGGAACGAGGCAAAGCATGTCAGGTGAGCATCGTGTTTACCGTATACCTTACTATCCCCCCCCAAAAAAAAATGCTTTATGTATGGTAATGAGTTTACAGGAAATACACATCTACGTAATTATATCTTTGATCATCCAAAGGAAAGCTTGAACAATAATTGTCTGTCTCTATAAGTGTATCGCCATTTCGAATACTGAATTTTACTGTACCTATAATACTGTGGATTGGTCGGGAGCCAAATTAAAATACAAATTATGACCACAATTTTGCCGTCTCGAATTTACACGTTGCTGGAGGATTTTCAAAACCATCAGATACAGAGTACAGGAAATGAAAAGTGGCCTATATTTCATATGTGTATTTTTATACCTGTATCAATTTGAGTTAATTTCATTCAATTTGTTATATGTTATTGACATTCAAAGCACGTTAATTGCGTAAGTGAGCGTACAGCAGAATGGCTGCATGTTTACTCTTTTCTGTCTAATTAGGTGTTTTTCTTTAGTACTGTTAATTCAAGAATACTAGCTGCTGGTTTGAAGTGTCCATTACGTAACCAGTGGAAAATTGAAGAAAATCAGCAGGCTGCAGCGAAAGCACTTTAATTCGTTTAAAACCTATCACCTTTGAGATTGATATTGATAAGTCCGAACAGATTCTCAATCATTCAGAATAAAAAGGTATGAACGTTGACAATACCATCTAAACACTGTTTTGTTTTTGTTCAATCAATTAAATTTACCCCTCATTAGGACTATTTGATTTCAGACCACCAGCATCTTTTGCATTTACATCTGTAACAATTCTCACGAAATATAATCATACTTTATTAAAGGTGTTTTGTAAACGCTCCCGTTTGCAAGTTATTTTGTCCCAGTTTTTGTTTTTCCGTTGTTGACTAAATTCCTGTGTTTTTTTTCCAATTCCAAAGGCAGCCAGTCAACATTAAGATAGGAGACTGCATGAAAAGTGCCAAGGATTTGATGTTAATCAGAGGAAGCCCTTTTATTTTTTTTCCAACTCACCTTGCTGTGAAAAGTATGGTATCAGCCTGAAGAACTTGTCCCACTTTCATCACGTTCATCGCCAACTTGAAGTACAGTAACAAACAAAACAAAACAGGGCGATGAGAGCAAAATTTTGACTTGAAGCTAATTTTAGCATCGAGGTCAATTTGAAACCTAATTTTGTAGATGAGTATCCTTCGATTGTCTATGCAATGCAATTCGAACACGTTTTTGTTTAAAGGGTGTGTACAGTTCTGGTGGAGGTGAGGATTTAACGTTTTGCGAGATATTCAGAAACCACTCTATAAGATGTCAAAGAGCATGCAATTCTAGGGGGTATCAAAAGTTTATTTGATGAAAATCGGCTTTGAAATGACTGAGATATCCAAAAACAAGGTGAAGCAAAGAGATCCTAATAAAAGGCGTGGCCTGTAGTCTTTTATTATCATCACTTTTTTTTTGGATATCTCAGCCATTTGAAAACCAATTTTCATCAAGTAAACGTTGAATCCTTCTTAAAATTACATGCTCTTTCATATTTCATGAGAGGTTTCTCATTATCTCACTTAGGAATGTAAAAAACATGAATCCCCACCTCAACCAGTACTGTACAGCCCCTTTAAGCGGTTGCACCAAAGGTGGGGAACCAACATGTGTTTACCTAAAGCACTTTTGATAATGTTGACAAATAAAAAAGTATTGTTCACATAGTTATTAGGATTTGTTGCATTACGCAGTGAAAGTCCCACCTAGTTAATTTAACTTAATGATTACAAGTATTACTTTTATTTTTAAGTCATTTTTTTTTCAGTCAAAGGTAATATTATCATGATCTGGTCTCAATTCATGATGTAGAAGATGTATTGAAATTCAAATTGATAGCATGATATTGTTTTTTAACAATATATCTACTTTCTGTTAAAAAGGGGCACTACGCTTATATTATGTTTATGTATTTACTCAAATGCAGTATGGTTACAAATATACTTGTGCCTCTCCTCAAATGTATCAAACATATCATCACATTATCGCATAAATTGGGTGGTTTGTATCCTGTAACAGAGTCTTAAATAGCATCAGGATAGCAAAGAAAAGACAATTCCCAGCGAAGTCATTAAAAAAAATCGACCAAATTTGGACAAACTTATGTCAGCAATTGATTGTTTCTAATGACATGGAAATGTTTTGTAAAAGCAATATAATATGGGAAGAAACAAATTTAACAAAAGGAGGTCTAATTTTGCAGCATAAAAATAAACAACAATTTGAATTTCGTTGCAACTGATTGACAAATTGCCCTACATCGACGTAAATAAGCAATGAATTGATCAGTGTTTTTAGTAGTAGCCATGATAAAAAAGAAACATGGGCGTACAATACCGTACATACTCGAGCAGGATTCGAATCTACGACCTCCTGATCTCCGGACAGGCGTCATTTCCACTAGACCACCGAGCTTCCTCCCGACAGCAACTGTTAGTTCTAATCCTTATAGCATGCAGCGGGTACTGCGTAATTATTCAAATTCATGATATTCTTCCGTCGAGATGTTTTCATTGCAACTGATTGACAAATTGCCCTACATCGACGTAAGAGGTCGTAGATTCGAATCCTGCTCGAGTATGCCAGCCCATGATTTTTTTTTATATCATGGCTACTACTAAAAACACTGATCAATTCAGTGCTTATTTACGTCGATGTAGGGCAATTTGTCAATCAGTTGCAATAAAACATCTCGACGGAAGAATTTCATGAATTTGAATTTGAATTTTGCCTGCAAAATGTAGTTTCTGATTGATCTTATTTCTTGATATCTCCATATCCATACATGTCCATAGGTATTAGTTTGTTTGTTTGTTTGATTGTTTTTGGGGGAGGAGTTTGGGGTTCTAGCCATTTCTTTCTCATTTAATTACAAAATTGAATGAAGAGAGGATGACTTTTATAATCGAGCAGTCGGAAAATAATCAAAGGAAAACACGATTTCGCTTATATTCTTTTGCGCTAACATCGAAGGCCTACTTCAATTTTGTACCATGATTTACAAGTGGTAACTCTACATGCATGTTTTATTATCGTTCGTCTTTCAATGTACAGAACAAGGCAGATTTTTTTTTTCAATTACAGGCAGAATTTTGTCTGTGTGTGTGTTCTCGTCAGTGTATATGTCTGTTTGTTTGTTTGTTTGGACGAGGTTAGAGTGGATATCATTAGCTTATTCGACCCCTGTTGAATCTCGCATAACTATAGTAAGCTTTTCTTTCTGAATTAGAATTCATGCGCAATGGTGCGAACTATAATTGTATACATGTTCTCACTTTCAAACATTCACCTTTCTCTGTGTCATTTACACCTACACACACACACACACACACACACACACACACACACACACACACACACACATATATATATATATATATATATATATATTATATATATATATATATATTTAGTGTGATGATGCTGATATTCCTACCGCACGCCTCTGTCATCTTAAGTGAAATTATAGTTGAGACAATGTAGATAACAGAAGATGCCGCATGAAACCGGCAGAGTTGTGAAGCTTTCGACCGTGGTCTTCCTCAGCTTTAATGTCTGCTAAGCAGACGTTTGCGTTGCCTGGATGTCCAGGACAGCCACAAGACATCCAGGCAACGGAAACGTCTGCTTAGCAGATATTAAAGCTGAGGAAGACCACGGTCGAAAGCTTCACAACTCTGCCGGTTTCATGCGACATCTTCTGTTATCTACATTGTCTCAACTATATATATATTTATATATAGAAGTATTGGAACAAGTTCACTCGGTTGACAACAGGTTCATCCGTATAAGTATGTCTAAAGCTCTTCCTTTCAGGATATCGAGCACTCTTCATAGAAGGATAGAATCACCAAATATCTATATATATATGATTATGTATATACACATGTGACATAGATAACTTTTAGCATACTCAATTGGAAACGAAAACCAGTGGTCTTAATTACTGTATTCATTGAGAGATCACAACCATTCATTGCGTCATTCATTGACTTCACTGTATTATTACAGGTAATGTATTACCTCATCAAGCGTTAATTCTTTCAGTCGTTTGCAAAAACATGCTGTCTCAATGCATACAGGCAAGTACGAACAATCACACGAAAAGAAATAAAGTACTTCGGCTTATATGTCTCACTGTGAAGTGCGAAGGAAGCGATGGACAGTGACAAACGGTTCTAATGTAAATATTATTAATATTCACATTTGTAAGACAAATTGAACTTGCACTTTCAATCGTCTGACAATCAGTCCGTGGATTACATGTGGCTTGTACTGATAATGCGATTATCAGTGGAAACATGAATTAAGGTGTCATTCCTTTTAAACGTTTAATTCTTGCATTAAGCCTGAATGAGCACAGAAAAAGTAATAGAAAGGGTAAAATAGGGTAAGATATTCTAATATAGCACATGCACCTGGTTATCGCATATAAATTTATGCTTGAATATGTGTGCATGTGTATGATCTCCATTTATGCATCGGTGCAGAGAGGTGACTCCTCCCTGATTTGTTTGTTTGTTTGTTTGTGTGTTTTTTTTTTGCATTCCACTGGAGCAGCTTCTTGTATGGCATGGTGTATGCACGTCTCATTACGCCATGTCATCGCCAATCTCAGAGTTACAGGCTGCTGTGCTACCACTTGGTACAGCCTGTCTTTTTCGTGGACTTTCAAATCCATGCCGTTGTTAAATACAAAGCTAAAATCTCACGAGACTGGACGACTTGCTTCTAATTATTTCCAAACTCATTCACTCATAGGGAGATATGGATGCGTACAGTTCTTTTTTTTTACCATCCCCGTACAATACAATACACATAATCATGAGAAATAAATCGAAGCGGAGAAATGCTCGCAATCACATGAAGACGAACTTATTCCAAGCAAATTCAGCAAATACGCACACTGTGCAGCACTTGCATTTTCGCTTATTACAGCAAAACAGACAAAACTGGACCAATGAGACTCATACATGTACATTGATTATTGATTATAGCCATTATAAAATCTACCATGAACACTTCTCAACTGTTGTTCTCCCCCCCCCCCCCCCCCCACCCATGTTGTCTGCCGATGAAACCTATCAATTGATAGAGAGCAATTCGGCATTTGCTTATAAATGGACAAGGCTGTAGCTCGATATGGAAGTGGTATTGAATACGTTGAGTCATGCGAAAAAATAAACAAAATAGAGTAACCTTCGGCGCTCTGCTGTCAGAGTCTAGGAAGTCTTCATGGTATGATAAGGGTGGTTTTTCCCTGAACTGTTATGATACTATCAGACGATGGTCAGTTACCCTCGAGAATAGCCATTAAAATATCATCTTACTTGAGATAAACAAAGTTCGACCGTATGTCTCTCCCCAGAAAAAGAAATACAATCGGACCTTCCGCAATAATTGTGTAAAAGTAGTGAATCAATCCAAAATCAATTTTAAGGAACAAAACTATAACTATTACCCCCATCTTTATACACGATAAAGGAAATATCATCCAATTTGACTTTGTGGTAATGAAGAGAAAGGGGATCTTTGTATGAGAGCATGTCAGGAATACCTTCCTTCCAAGTTGTATGCAATGACTGTGTTCATAATTCCAAGATCAGCCATCTTCTCCGGACATAACAATGGGATCGGAGATCTTACTATGGACAGGTTGGGGTGTCTGAAATCTATTGTACCTGTACCACCCACTTTGTATTATGCCGAATTATATAGGCGTTTGGTTGGGATTACATTCTATACCCCATGGCGCTCTTCCTGTGGCCTTTTGGTGGGTTTGGCTGCTGCCTTTTCAGTCATAATCTCGCAGCCCTTTTGATCATTTTGTAGCAGCCCTTTCCACTCTTGGATCGAGCTTTCCCAATCGTTTGGCTCTAGCCTTCTCGATCACTATCTATTGGCTGCAGTCTCTGACTGTCCAAACTTCATACATGACTTCAATGAAAACAGCTGCTAATATTCTTTCTTCCTGGATTTAAAGAAAACACTGATTGAAATCATTTCCGCGACATTACACCTGTCGTTTGGAAACTTGGGAGTTTATCACATCGAAGCATGACGGGGAATAAAAAAGTTAGACAGTGGGAAAGATTTCGAGAGATACTAATTATAAAAAGTCATAGAGCGATCATGGAGGAGAAAAAAAAATAATCATGGAATCTTAGATCATACAAAACTATACACAGGGCTACAATGCATACCTAATGAGAGACAAACCGCCAGTAAATACACACACACACACATACACACACACACACACACACACATGGTACATATATGTATATTATATATATATGTATATATTTAACAAAAACAGCTTGATGTCATTGAGATTGCAGTATGCATATCAATATCAATGCATATGGACGTTCAACTAATTACTTTTTAATAGTATAAATGACAAACAAGTCAGCTCTTACACAAACAAACACACACAAACACACACACGCAACATATGCACACACCTGTCCCTCAGGAAGAAAGATGTTTTGGAAAGTTTGTATTCTATTGCCGTCATTCTTTCCGCGACCATTTTGGTGTATGTGTTCTTCACATGCAATTCATGCGTGTTTGTTTGTTTGTTTGTTTGTTTGTTTGTTTGTTTGTTTGTTTTGTTTTTTGTTTTTTACATTTTAATACATCAGCGACGTAATATTTTCCGGCCTTTCGCAGGCCTGTGATTATCAAATATACCTGCAACGAATTTGATCTTCGGGGCTATCTAGAGTTTATACCTGTCATTCGTCATTCCGAGGAGAAGAAACTTTTTTCGGGTATTTATTGAGCTTACTTCTATAATAAATAGAGGTTGTGAACTAATATGCATGTTGCTGGAAATGCACCACGGAGCTGACCAATCACGCAGTTTCAGCCTCCGTTGCTATCACAACAAAGGTTTGTTTTGGGAAAGATAATGGGTGATGATTGATTCACGGTGCCCGTCGCGGAAGTGTCCATCTTCTCCGGACATAACAATGGGATCGGGGATCTCACTATGGACAGGTCGGGGTGTCTGAAATCTATTTCCTGTACCACCAACTGTGTATACGCCGAATTCTATAGGCGTTTTGTTGGCATTACATTCTCTTCCCCTTGGCGCTCTTCCCGCGGCCCTTTGGTGGGTTTGGCTGCGGCCTTTTCAGTCATAATCTCGCAGCCCTTTTGATCATTTTCCAGCAGCCCTTTGCACTCTTGGATCGAGCTTTCCCAATCGTTTGGTGGCAGACTTCTCTATCACTATCTTTTGGCTGTAGTCTCTGACTGCCCAAAATATGTTCACATAGGACTTCGATGAAAACAGCTGCTAATATATTCTTTCTTCCTAGATAAACGTTTGAATGACTAACTAACTAAATGAATATGTTAATGAATAGTTTAATAAATAAATAGATAAATGAATGAATAAATGAATAAATATATAAGTACATTGAATAAATGAATGAATAAATAAAGAGATTAATAAATTATTTAATACTTGACATGTCCAATTTAACAGTCTTTAATAGTCACCCAATATACATCAGTTCGCTAGCTGACCGAAAGAGTCGGATTCAAATTTTAGGAGATACCATGCATGCAGCAGCAAAAACAAGCAAACAAACAAACAAACAAAACAATATATATATATATATATATATATATATATATATATATATATATATATACTATATACCGGTAGTATAACCTGGTTTCCATGTGTAAATGTTTACAAGGTGAAATTAGTGTCTTCATCCATCACGTCTCATGCATGTATGTTGTTGTTGTTCATTTTCTACACTAGTAGTATATCTTTATACTTTTGTAATGATTTCGTACATAATTTTACACAAAGTACAGCCGCTTTGCCATATAACAGTATAAAAGAGCGATAAAAAGAAAACGACAGGTAACCGCGTTCTATGGTGTGTATCAATACATGCGTGCGTGATGTGGCTGTGGATGTTTAAACTGCCGTGTTGATATTCAAGGTCGAATGATAGTTCGACAGCTGGTATGGACTTGAAATTGCTTTTTGACATTGGGTGTTTTAAAACGCGTATGATTGACTTTGGTGTTGTTCAAAGGAAATACTGATTGAAATAATTTCAGCGTCATGATACTGTAGCTTGGAGTCTTGAGAATTATTGATGTAGAAGCATGACGGTGGGAAAAAATACGATGTGGATCAAGACGACATTTATTTCAGTATTCATAGTCTACATAGATTCACTGCAAGGCTGCAGGAGAAGAGGAGAGATTTTTGTTTTTGGAATGACTCACTCCAAAAAAAAGAAGGCACACACACACACACACACACACACACACACAAACACACAAAAAAAACTTGCAACTCCATAGATCAAGATGATGGGGAAGAATGTACAAACCTGTATATGACACAACACAGTAACTAAAAGTCACGAAAATGTTGGATAGAATGCGTATGTTTTGTGTATATTTTGCTTTTATAAAGTTGTTGAGTTTCCCGGTTGTCAGAGTGGACTGAAGTCGTAGAATAGGTGGACACCATGAGATTATTAAACAGGTTTTCTGTTCCGAGGTGTTATTCATATCCTAACGGAGAGGGCGCTATATTGCTAAAACGAAACGTACGCACTCTAACGCCCAGATTTTGTGAATGGTCGGCTCCTTGAAAAAAGCGCCGCACGGGCCAAGTGCTAAAAGCGCCGCGAAGCGGGCTTTTGAATGGGAGGATTTAAAAGAACGCGGCGAAACAATAGAAGACCGCTGAGCGGGAGCGCCGCTGTTTTCCTGGAGCGTGTAATCTGCCAAGGCGCCTAACGCTAATGATTATAGGCTACTGGAATGTAGGTAGATATGAAAAATGTATGACTTGACGCGCCTACATGCTTTAGTTCTGTTAACTGTGAATCTTAGATTTTCCTGTTAGAATCATTGCGGACATCTATCTTGATTGCAGATCGAACAAATAGTGGTTTTCATCAGATATCATCTAACTTTACTCTATTTTATCAAAATAGTTGTACAATTGTGTTGAGCAAGTGCGAGGAATAGCTAATAGAATAGCTATCAAGACAAGATATAAACATTGATATCAATACGTTATTTTGACTAACCCTGCATGGACGATGATGTTAAAAGCCATTGTAAACTTGAGGGTTTTTTGTTGTTGTTTGCATATGTTCAAAACTAAGAGTATGTCTTGGATTTGCAACATCTCCTTTGGATTTATTTATGACCAAAATCATGTGAATGGTCATGTTCTATCCAGGTCTAGCGTTCATCCCTCTTTCTGTTCAGTATGAAAGAACCCTCCCACCCCCCCCCCCCCCAAAAAAAAGAGAGATAATAATGGTAATAGTAATACGTCAGCATGGAGGTTTATTTTTGGCTGGCGCGTGAAGTCTATCATAGGCTTGCCGTGACCGACGTTTGACCCAGTCAGGATTTTGGGGATATCACATGGTGAAAATTGCTCATCACATACCCAAGTTGACGATACTTTCTTTTTTTTTCCTCAGGAACGAGGCAAAGCATGTCAGGTGAGCATCATGTTTACCGTATACCCTACTATCCCCCCCCAAAAAAAAATGCTTTATGTATGGTAATGAGTTTACAGGAAATACACATCTACGTAATTATATCTTTGATCATCCAAAGGAAAGCTTGAACAATAATTATCTGTCTCTATAAGTGTATCGCCATTTCGAATACTGAATTTTACTGTACCTACTGTGGATTGGTCGGGAGCCAAATTAAAATACAAATTATGACCACAATTTTGCCGTCTCGAATTTACACGTTGCTGGAGGATTTTCAAAACCATCAGATACAGAGTACAGGAAATGAAAAGTGGCCTATATTTCATATGTGTATTTTTATACCTGTATCAATTTGAGTTAATTTCATTCAATTTGTTATATGTTATTGACATTCAAAGCACGTTAATTGCGTAAGTGAGCGTATAGCAGAATGGCTGCATGTTTACTCTTTTCTGTCTAATTAGGTGTTTTTCTTTAGTACTGTTAATTCAAGAATACTAGCTGCTGGTTTGAAGTGTCCATTACGTAACCAGTGGAAAATTGAAGAAAATCAGCAGGCTGCAGCGAAAGCACTTTAATTCGTTTAAAAGCTATCACCTTTCAGATTGATATTGATAAGTCCGAACAGATTCTCAATCATTCAGAATAAAAAGGTATGAACGTTGACAATACCATCTAAACACTATTTTGTTTTTGTTCAATCAATTAAATTTACCCCTCATTAGGACTATTTGATTTCAGACCACCAGCATCTTTTGCATTTACATCTGTAACAATTCTCACGAAATATAATCATACTTTATTAAAGGTGTTTTGTAAACGCTCCCGTTTGCAAGTTATTTTGTCCCAGTTTTTGTTTTTCCGTTGTTGACTAAATTCCTGTGTTTTTTTTCCAATTCCAAAGGCAGCCAGTCAACATTAAGATAGGAGACTGCATGAAAAGTGCCAAGGATTTGATGTTAATCAGAGGAAGCCCTTTTATTTTTTTTCCAACTCACCTTGCTGTGAAAAGTATGGTATCAGCCTGAAGAACTTGTCCCACTTTCATCACGTTCATCGCCAACTTGAAGTACAGTAACAAACAAAACAAAACAGGGCGATGAGAGCAAAATTTTGACTTGAAGCTAATTTTAGCATCGAGGTCAATTTGAAACCTAATTTTGTAGATGAGTATCCTTCGATTGTCTATGCAATGCAATTCGAACACGTTTTTGTTTAAAGGGTGTGTACAGTTCTGGTGGAGGTGAGGATTTAACGTTTTGCGAGATATTCAGAAACCACTCTATAAGATGTCAAAGAGCATGCAATTCTAGGGGGTATCAAAAGTTTATTTGATGAAAATCGGCTTTGAAATGACTGAGATATCCAAAAACAAGGTGAAACAAAGAGATCCTAATAAAAGGCGTGGCCTGTAGTCTTTTATTATCATCACTTTTTTTTGGATATCTCAGCCATTTGAAAACCAATTTTCATCAAGTAAACGTTGAATCCTTCTTAAAATTACATGCTCTTTCATATTTCATGAGAGGTTTCTCATTATCTCACTTAGGAATGTAAAAAACATGAATCCCCACCTCAACCAGTACTGTACAGCCCCTTTAAGCGGTTGCACCAAAGGTGGGGAACCAACATGTGTTTACCTAAAGCACTTTTGATAATGTTGACAAATAAAAAAGTATTGTTCACATAGTTATTAGGATTTGTTGCATTACGCAGTGAAAGTCCCACCTAGTTAATTTAACTTAATGATTACAAGTATTACTTTTATTTTTAAGTCATTTTTTTCAGTCAAAGGTAATATTATCATGATCTGGTCTCATTTCATGATGTAGAAGATGTATTGAAATTCAAATTGATAGCATGATATTGTTTTTTAACAATATATCTACTTTCTGTTAAAAAGGGGTACTACGCTTATATTATGTTTATGTATTTACTCAAATGCAGTATGGTTACAAATATACTTGTGCCTCTCCTCAAATGTATCAAACATATCATCACATTATCGCATAAATTGGGTGGTTTGTATCCTGTAACAGAGTCTTAAATAGCATCAGGATAGCAAAGAAAAGACAATTCCCAGCGAAGTCATTAAAAAAAATCGACCAAATTTGGACAAACTTATGTCAGCAATTGATTGTTTCTAATGACATGGAAATGTTTTGTAAAAGCAATATAATATGGGAAGAAACAAATTTAACAAAAGGAGGTCTAATTTTGCAGCATAAAAATAAACAACAATTTGAATTTCGTTGCAACTGATTGACAAATTGCCCTACATCGACGTAAATAAGCAATGAATTGATCAGTGTTTTTAGTAGTAGCCATGATAAAAAAGAAACATGGGCGTACAATACCGTACATACTCGAGCAGGATTCGAATCTACGACCTCCTGATCTCCGGACAGGCGTCATTTCCACTAGACCACCGAGCTTCCTCCCGACAGCAACTGTTAGTTCTAATCCTTATAGCATGCAGCGGGTACTGCGTAATTATTCAAATTCATGATATTCTTCCGTCGAGATGTTTTCATTGCAACTGATTGACAAATTGCCCTACATCGACGTAAGAGGTCGTAGATTCGAATCCTGCTCGAGTATGCCAGCCCATGATTTTTTTTTATATCATGGCTACTACTAAAAACACTGATCAATTCAGTGCTTATTTACGTCGATGTAGGGCAATTTGTCAATCAGTGGCAATAAAACATCTCGACGGAAGAATTTCATGAATTTGAATTTGAATTTTGCCTGCAAAATGTAGTTTCTGATTGATCTTATTTCTTGATATCTCCATATCCATACATGTCCATAGGTATTAGTTTGTTTGTTTGTTTGATTGTTTTTGGGGGAGGAGTTTGGGGTTCTAGCCATTTCTTTCTCATTTAATTACAAAATTGAATGAAGAGAGGATGACTTTTATAATCGAGCAGTCGGAAAATAATCAAAGGAAAACACGATTTCGCTTATATTCTTTTGCGCTAACATCGAAGGCCTACTTCAATTTTGTACCATGATTTACAAGTGGTAACTCTACATGCATGTTTTATTATCGTTCGTCTTTCAATGTACAGAACAAGGCAGATTTTTTTTTTTTTCAATTACAGGCAGAATTTTGTCTGTGTGTGTGTTCTCGTCAGTGTATATGTCTGTTTGTTTGTTTGTTTGGACGAGGTTAGAGTGGATATCATTAGCTTATTCGACCCCTGTTGAATCTCGCATAACTATAGTAAGCTTTTCTTTCTGAATTAGAATTCATGCGCAATGGTGCGAACTATAATTGTATACATGTTCTTACTTTCAAACATTCACCTTTCTCTGTGTCATTTACACCTACACACACACACACACACACACACACACACACACACACACACACACACACACACATATATATATATATATATATATATATATATATATATTATATATATATATATTTAGTGTGATGATGCTGATATTCCTACCGCACGCCTCTGTCATCTTAAGTGAAATTATAGTTGAGACAATGTAGATAACAGAAGATGCCGCATGAAACCGGCAGAGTTGTGAAGCTTTCGACCGTGGTCTTCCTCAGCTTTAATGTCTGCTAAGCAGACGTTTGCGTTGCCTGGATGTCCAGGACAGCCACAAGACATCCAGGCAACGGAAACGTCTGCTTAGCAGATATTAAAGCTGAGGAAGACCACGGTCGAAAGCTTCACAACTCTGCCGGTTTCATGCGACATCTTCTGTTATCTACATTGTCTCAACTATATATATATTTATATATAGAAGTATTGGAACAAGTTCACTCGGTTGACAACAGGTTCATCCGTATAAGTATGTCTAAAGCTCTTCCTTTCAGGATATCGAGCACTCTTCATAGAAGGATAGAATCACCAAATATCTATATATATATATGATTATGTATATACACATGTGACATAGATAACTTTTAGCATACTCAATTGGAAACGAAAACCAGTGGTCTTAATTACTGTATTCATTGAGAGATCACAACCATTCATTGCGTCATTCATTGACTTCACTGTATTATTACAGGTAATGTATTACCTCATCAAGCGTTAATTCTTTCAGTCGTTTGCAAAAACATGCTGTCTCAATGCATACAGGCAAGTACGAACAATCACACGAAAAGAAATAAAGTACTTCGGCTTATATGTCTCACTGTGAAGTGCGAAGGAAGCGATGGACAGTGACAAACGGTTCTAATGTAAATATTATTAATATTCACATTTGTAAGACAAATTGAACTTGCACTTTCAATCGTCTGACCATCAGTCCGTGGATTACATGTGGCTTGTACTGATAATGCGATTATCAGTGGAAACATGAATTAAGGTGTCATTCCTTTTAAACGTTTAATTCTTGCATTAAGCCTGAATGAGCACAGAAAAAGTAATAGAAAGGGTAAAATAGGGTAAGATATTCTAATATAGCACATGCACCTGGTTATCGCATATAAATTTATGCTTGAATATGTGTGCATGTGTATGATCTCCATTTATGCATCGGTGCAGAGAGGTGACTCCTCCCTGATTTGTTTGTTTGTTTGTGTGTTTTTTTTTGCATTCCACTGGAGCAGCTTCTTGTATGGCATGGTGTATGCACGTCTCATTACGCCATGTCATCGCCAATCTCAGAGTTACAGGCTGCTGTGCTACCACTTGGTACAGCCTGTCTTTTTCGTGGACTTTCAAATCCATGCCGTTGTTAAATACAAGGGCTAAAATCTCACGAGACTGGACGACTTGCTTCTAATTATTTCCAAACTCATTCACTCATAGGGAGATATGGATGCGTACAGTTCTTTTTTTTACCATCCCCGTACAATACAATACACATAATCATGAGAAATAAATCGAAGCGGAGAAATGCTCGCAATCACATGAAGACGAACTTATTCCAAGCAAATTCAGCAAATACGCACACTGTGCAGCACTTGCATTTTCGCTTATTACAGCAAAACAGACAAAACTGGACCAATGAGACTCATACATGTACATTGATTATTGATTATAGCCATTATAAAATCTACCATGAACACTTCTCAACTGTTGTTCTCCCCCCCCCCCCCCCCACCCATGTTGTCTGCCGATGAAACCTATCAATTGATAGAGAGCAATTCGGCATTTGCTTATAAATGGACAAGGCTGTAGCTCGATATGGAAGTGGTATTGAATACGTTGAGTCATGCGAAAAAATAAACAAAATAGAGTAACCTTCGGCGCTCTGCTGTCAGAGTCTAGGAAGTCTTCATGGTATGATAAGGGTGGTTTTTCCCTGAACTGTTATGATACTATCAGACGATGGTCAGTTACCCTCGAGAATAGCCATTAAAATATCATCTTACTTGAGATAAACAAAGTTCGACCGTATGTCTCTCCCCAGAAAAAGAAATACAATCGGACCTTCCGCAATAATTGTGTAAAAGTAGTGAATCAATCCAAAATCAATTTTAAGGAACAAAACTATAACTATTACCCCCATCTTTATACACGATAAAGGAAATATCATCCAATTTGACTTTGTGGTAATGAAGAGAAAGGGGATCTTTGTATGAGAGCATGTCAGGAATACCTTCCTTCCAAGTTGTATGCAATGACTGTGTTCATAATTCCAAGATCAGCCATCTTCTCCGGACATAACAATGGGATCGGAGATCTTACTATGGACAGGTTGGGGTGTCTGAAATCTATTGTACCTGTACCACCCACTTTGTATTATGCCGAATTATATAGGCGTTTGGTTGGGATTACATTCTATACCCCATGGCGCTCTTCCTGTGGCCTTTTGGTGGGTTTGGCTGCTGCCTTTTCAGTCATAATCTCGCAGCCCTTTTGATCATTTTGTAGCAGCCCTTTCCACTCTTGGATCGAGCTTTCCCAATCGTTTGGCTCTAGCCTTCTCGATCACTATCTATTGGCTGCAGTCTCTGACTGTCCAAACTTCATACATGACTTCAATGAAAACAGCTGCTAATATTCTTTCTTCCTGGATTTAAAGAAAACACTGATTGAAATCATTTCCGCGACATTACACCTGTCGTTTGGAAACTTGGGAGTTTATCACATCGAAGCATGACGGGGAATAAAAAAGTTAGACAGTGGGAAAGATTTCGAGAGATACTAATTATAAAAAGTCATAGAGCGATCATGGAGGAGAAAAAAAAATAATCATGGAATCTTAGATCATACAAAACTATACACAGGGCTACAATGCATACCTAATGAGAGACAAACCGCCAGTAAATACACACACACACACACACACACACACACACACACACATGGTACATATATGTATATTATATATATATGTATATATTTAACAAAAACAGCTTGATGTCATTGAGATTGCAGTATGCATATCAATATCAATGCATATGGACGTTCAACTAATTACTTTTTAATAGTATAAATGACAAACAAGTCAGCTCTTACACAAACAAACACACACAAACACACACACGCAACATATGCACACACCTGTCCCTCAGGAAGAAAGATGTTTTGGAAAGTTTGTATTCTATTGCCGTCATTCTTTCCGCGACCATTTTGGTGTATGTGTTCTTCACATGCAATTCATGCGTGTTTGTTTGTTTGTTTGTTTGTTTGTTTGTTTGTTTGTTTGTTTTGTTTTTTGTTTTTTACATTTTAATACATCAGCGACGTAATATTTTCCGGCCTTTCGCAGGCCTGTGATTATCAAATATACCTGCAACGAATTTGATCTTCGGGGCTATCTAGAGTTTATACCTGTCATTCGTCATTCCGAGGAGAAGAAACTTTTTTCGGGTATTTATTGAGCTTACTTCTATAATAAATAGAGGTTGTGAACTAATATGCATGTTGCTGGAAATGCACCACGGAGCTGACCAATCACGCAGTTTCAGCCTCCGTTGCTATCACAACAAAGGTTTGTTTTGGGAAAGATAATGGGTGATGATTGATTCACGGTGCCCGTCGCGGAAGTGTCCATCTTCTCCGGACATAACAATGGGATCGGGGATCTCACTATGGACAGGTCGGGGTGTCTGAAATCTATTTCCTGTACCACCAACTCTGTATACGCCGAATTCTATAGGCGTTTTGTTGGCATTACATTCTCTTCCCCTTGGCGCTCTTCCCGCGGCCCTTTGGTGGGTTTGGCTGCGGCCTTTTCAGTCATAATCTCGCAGCCCTTTTGATCATTTTCCAGCAGCCCTTTGCACTCTTGGATCGAGCTTTCCCAATCGTTTGGCGGCAGACTTCTCTATCACTATCTTTTGGCTGTAGTCTCTGACTGCCCAAAATATGTTCACATAGGACTTCGATGAAAACAGCTGCTAATATATTCTTTCTTCCTAGATAAACGTTTGAATGACTAACTAACTAAATGAATATGTTAATGAATAGTTTAATAAATAAATAGATAAATGAATGAATAAATGAATAAATATATAAGTACATTGAATAAATGAATGAATAAATAAAGAGATTAATAAATTATTTAATACTTGACATGTCCAATTTAACAGTCTTTAATAGTCACCCAATATACATCAGTTCGCTAGCTGACCGAAAGAGTCGGATTCAAATTTTAGGAGATACCATGCATGCAGCAGCAAAAACAAGCAAACAAACAAACAAACAAAACAATATATATATATATATATATATATATATATATATATATATACTATATACCGGTAGTATAACCTGGTTTCCATGTGTAAATGTTTACAAGGTGAAATTAGTGTCTTCATCCATCACGTCTCATGCATGTATGTTGTTGTTGTTGTTCATTTTCTACACTAGTAGTATATCTTTATACTTTTGTAATGATTTCGTACATAATTTTACACAAAGTACAGCCGCTTTGCCATATAACAGTATAAAAGAGCGATAAAAAGAAAACGACAGGTAACCGCGTTCTATGGTGTGTATCAATACATGCGTGCGTGATGTGGCTGTGGATGTTTAAACTGCCGTGTTGATATTCAAGGTCGAATGATAGTTCGACAGCTGGTATGGACTTGAAATTGCTTTTTGACATTGGGTGTTTTAAAACGCGTATGATTGACTTTGGTGTTGTTCAAAGGAAATACTGATTGAAATAATTTCAGCGTCATGATACTGTAGCTTGGAGTCTTGAGAATTATTGATGTAGAAGCATGACGGTGGGAAAAAATACGATGTGGATCAAGACGACATTTATTTCAGTATTCATAGTCTACATAGATTCACTGCAAGGCTGCAGGAGAAGAGGAGAGATTTTTGTTTTTGGAATGACTCACTCCAAAAAAAAAGAAGGCACACACACACACACACACACACACACACAAAAACACACACACAAAACTTGCAACTCCATAGATCAAGATGATGGGGAAGAATGTACAAACCTGTATATGACACAACACAGTAACTAAAAGTCACGAAAATGTTGGATAGAATGCGTATGTTTTGTGTATATTTTGCTTTTATAAAGTTGTTGAGTTTCCCGGTTGTCAGAGTGGACTGAAGTCGTAGAATAGGTGGACACCATGAGATTATTAAACAGGTTTTCTGTTCCGAGGTGTTATTCATATCCTAACGGAGAGGGCGCTATATTGCTAAAACGAAACGTACGCACTCTGCCGCCCAGATTTTGTGAATGGTCGGCTCCTTGAAAAAAGCGCCGCACGGGCCAAGTGCTAAAAGCGCCGCGAAGCGGGCTTTTGAATGGGAGGATTTAAAAGAACGCGGCGAAACAATAGAAGACCGCTGAGCGGGAGCGCCGCTGTTTTCCTGGAGCGTGTAATCTGCCAAGGCGCCTAACGCTAATGATTATAGGCTACTGGAATGTAGGTAGATATGAAAAATGTATGACTTGACGCGCCTACATGCTTTAGTTCTGTTAACTGTGAATCTTAGATTTTCCTGTTAGAATCATTGCGGACAACTATCTTGATTGCAGATCGAACAAATAGTGGTTTTCATCAGATATCATCTAACTTTACTCTATTTTATCAAAATAGTTGTACAATTGTGTTGAGCAAGTGCGAGGAATAGCTAATAGAATAGCTATCAAGACAAGATATAAACATTGATATCAATTCGTTATTTTGACTAACCCTGCATGGACGATGATGTTAAAAGCCATTGTAAACTTGAGGGTTTTTTTGTTGTTGTTTGCATATGTTCAAAACTAAGAGTATGTCTTGGATTTGCAACATCTCCTTTGGATTTATTTATGACCAAAATCATGTGAATGGTCTATGTTCATCCCTCTTTCTGTTCAGTATGAAAGAACTCTCCCACCCCCCCCCCTAAAAAAAAAAGAAAGAGAGATAATAATGGTAATAGTAATACGTTAGCATGGAGGTTTATTTTTGGCTGGCGCGTGAAGTCTATCATAGGCTTGCCGTGACCGACGTTTGACCCAGTCAGGATTTTGGGGATATCACATGGTGAAAATTGCTCATCACATACCCAAGTTGACGATACTTTCTTTTTTTTCCTCAGGAACGAGGCAAAGCATGTCAGGTGAGCATCATGTTTACCGTATACCCTACTATCCCCCCCCCCAAAAAAAATGCTTTATGTATGGTAATGAGTTTACAGGAAATACACATCTACGTAATTATATCTTTGATCATCCAAAGGAAAGCTTGAACAACAATTGTCTGTCTCTATAATTGTATCGCCATTTCGAATACTGATTTTTACTGTACCTACTGTGGATTGGTCGGGAGCCAAATTAAAATACAAATTATGACCACAATTTTGCCGTCTCGAATTTACACGTTGCTGGAGGATTTTCAAAACCATCAGATACAGAGTACAGGAAATGAAAAGTGGCCTATATTTCATATGTGTATTTTTATACCTGTATCAATTTGAGTTAATTTCATTCAATTTGTTATATGTTATTGACATTCAAAGCACGTTAATTGCGTAAGTGAGCGTATAGCAGAATGGCTGCATGTTTACTCTTTTCTGTCTAATCAGGTGTTTTTCTTTAGTACTGTTAATTCAAGAATACTAGCTGCTGGTTTGAAGTGTCCATTACGTAACCAGTGGAAAATTGAAGAAAATCAGCAGGCTGCAGCGAAAGCACTTTAATTCGTTTAAAACCTATCACCTTTCAGATTGATATTGATAAGTCCGAACAAATTCTCAATCATTCAGAATAAAAGGTATGAACGTTGACAATACCATCTAAACACTATTTTGTTTTTGTTCAATCAATTAAATTTACCCCTCATTAGGACTGTTTGATTTCAGACCACCAGCATCTTTTGCATTTACATCTGTAACAATTCTCACGAAATATAATCATACTTTATTAAAGGTGTTTTGTAAACGCTCCCGTTTGCAAGTTATTTTGTCCCAGTTTTTGTTTTTCCGTTGTTGACTAAATTCCTGTGTTTTTTTCCAATTCCAAAGGCAGCCAGTCAACATTAAGATAGGAGACTGCATGAAAAGTGCCAAGGATTTGATGTTAATCAGAGGAAGCCCTTTTATTTTTTTTTCCAACTCACCTTGCTGTGAAAAGTATGGTATCAGCCTGAAGAACTTGTCCCACTTTCATCACGTTCATCGCCAACTTGAAGTACAGTAACAAACAAAACAAAACAGGGCGATGAGAGCAAAATTTTGACTTGAAGCTAATTTTAGCATCGAGGTCAATTTGAAACCTAATTTTGTAGATGAGTATCCTTCGATTGTCTATGCAATGCAATTCGAACACGTTTTTGTTTAAAGGGTGTGTACAGTTCTGGTGGAGGTGAGGATTTAACGTTTTGCGAGATATTCAGAAACCACTCTATGAGATGTCAAAGAGCATGCAATTCTAGGGGGTATCAAAAGTTTATTTGATGAAAATCGGCTTTGAAATGACTGAGATATCCAAAAACAAGGTGAAACAAAGAGATCCTAATAAAAGGCGTGGCCTGTAGTCTTTTATTATCATCACTTTTTTGGGATATCTCAGCCATTTGAAAACCAATTTTCATCAAGTAAACGTTGAATCCTTCTTAAAATTACATGCTCTTTCATATTTCATGAGAGGTTTCTCATTATCTCACTTAGGAATGTAAAAAACATGAATCCCCACCTCAACCAGTACTGTACAGCCCCTTTAAGCGGTTGCACCAAAGGTGGGGAACCAACATGTGTTTACCTAAAGCACTTTTGATAATGTTGACAAATAAAAAAGTATTGTTCACATAGTTATTAGGATTTGTTGTATTACGCAGTGAAAGTCCCACATAGTTAATTTAACTTAATGATTACAAGTATTACTTTTATTTTTAAGTCATTTTTTTCAGTCAAAGGTAATATTATCATGATCTGGTCTCAATTCATGATGTAGAAGATGTATTGAAATTCAAATTGATAGCATGATATTGTTTTTTAACAATATATCTACTTTCTGTTAAAAAGGGGCACTACGCTTATATTATGTTTATGTATTTACTCAAATGCAGTATGGTTACAAATATACTTGTGCCTCTCCTCAAATGTATCAAACATATCATCACATTATCGCATAAATTGGGTGGTTTGTATCCTGTAATAGAGTCTTAAATAGCATCAGGATAGCAAAGAAAAGACAATTCCCAGCGAAGTCATAAAAAAAAATCGACCAAATTTGGACAAACTTATCTCAGCAATTGATTGTTTCTAATGACATGGAAATGTTTTGTAAAAGCAATATAATATGGGAAGAAACAAATTTAACAAAAGGAGGTCTAATTTTGCAGCATAAAAATAAACAACAATTTGAATTTCGTTGCAACTGATTGACAAATTGCCCTACATCGACGTAAATAAGCAATGAATTGATCAGTGTTTTTAGTAGTAGCCATGATAAAAAAGAAACATGGGCGTACAATACCGTACATACTCGAGCAGGATTCGAATCTACGACCTCCTGATCTCCGGACAGGCGTCATTTCCACTAGACCACCGAGCTTCCTCCCGACAGCAACTGTTAGTTCTAATCCTTATAGCATGCAGCGGGTACTGCGTAATTATTCAAATTCATGATATTCTTCCGTCGAGATGTTTTCATTGCAACTGATTGACAAATTGCCCTACATCGACGTAAGAGGTCGTAGATTCGAATCCTGCTCGAGTATGCCAGCCCATGATTTTTTTTTATATCATGGCTACTACTAAAAACACTGATCAATTCAGTGCTTATTTACGTCGATGTAGGGCAATTTGTCAATCAGTTGCAATAAAACATCTCGACGGAAGAATTTCATGAATTTGAATTTGAATTTTGCCTGCAAAATGTAGTTTCTGATTGATCTTATTTCTTGATATCTCCATATCCATACATGTCCATAGGTATTAGTTTGTTTGTTTGTTTGATTGTTTTTGGGGGAGGAGTTTGGGGTTCTAGCCATTTTTTTCTCATTTAATTACAAAATTGAATGAAGAGAGGATGACTTTTATAATCGAGCAGTCGGAAAATAATCAAAGGAAAACACGATTTCGCTTATATTCTTTTGCGCTAACAACGGCAGAATTTTCCTCGTTGCCCCATTTTATTCCATACTATAGGGCTGTGATTGATTTCATTCCTTTGTGATGTTATTTTTTTTATTATCTTTTACTGAATAATACCAGCAATACAAAAATGGAGATTTTTTTTTTTAACGTGAAAGTCCTTGAACTGTAACAAATTTCGAAGAGTTTTTTTTTTTTTTAATTATGCTGTTTTCGGATGAAATTTTTAAAAGGTTACTATTAAAGTACTTTTTTCTGTTTGTTTGTTTGCATTTTGCTTGTTTGTCGTTGTTGTGTTTGTTGTTGTTGTTGTTGTTGTTGTTGTTGTTGTTGTTGTTGTTGTTGTTGGTTTGCATTTTCACCAGATGGTTGTCTAATGGAAATGAACCCCTTTCATTCGACTTGATCAAATCATGTCATCGTCGATCACGATGATGTAGGCGACGTAGTGATAGTGAGGGTGAACAAACTTTTTACCCCCTCTGTCCTTTCCTTGAATTTTTGTTGGAAAAATCGAGGAATCCCATTTGCAGGGTCAGCAGCTAGAGACGGGCGTGCGTGAAGAATACATCTAAGGGTGGCGCCTAGTGATTCTAATAGCCCTCGTCTGCGTCTGTCGACCAAAAATGGACGCGCGCATTCTTGAACCCAGGATTAGGTTGGGGCGTAATTATGCAAAGTGGGGTGAATGACATAGTGTCACCAACATAGACTCATACATATTCCATTGCTCGAGGAGCCAAGGGTGACGAATGAGGCAGAGTTCACGTAGTAAAGTCCCTAAGAACACACACACACAAAAAAGAAGAAAACCCCGTCTTTTACAAATCCTCGGCATGCGTCGCTTAATTGTTGACGTCTATGGTGCATGGGGCAGTACACCAACAAGGCGTCGTGCCCACGTCTGTGATCATACGTGTTTGGATGGTAAGTGGTTTTGAAAACCCGTCGCTAGATATTATTCATTTTGGCAAATATACAATGTACATCATGCGCTGCACTGATGCTGCTTTGTTATGCTAAGAGCGTGGCGAACTTCTGGCTCAACTGCTAGAGTATCGCGGGAGAATCTCGGGTTGATGTGCTACTGTAATAGATGAGCGATGTGGTCTCTAAAGCCTTCTTATAACTGACATCAGATGTGACGTGCCAGCTTTTATACAACTTTCTATTGCTGCTACGACACTACTACTTCACTGTCATGGAGTACTAAATTGTTTTGAATTTGGAAGGTATTCATATTTGTTATATTCTGTTTGGATTACTTAAATAGGTATATATGCGTATATTTATCATCAATTGAATAATCTATTAATTTATTCATTTCAGACATTCTGTCCCACATGCGTATTTACTGCAGACGTATATAGAATCGTAATCTAAGGTATTTTACATATTTTTCAGCTCTTCAGTTTTAGTTGATTTTATTTTTCCTCTTATACAAACAAAAACCCAACGTAATAGACTTCATTAAACTTAATATAAACATGACAAAATCAGAGGTATCTAATCTTAGTCATAACATAATATAGACATATATGTAACTACATGAAAGAACTATCGTATACGTGTGAACATTTACATATTTGAAGGTATAAGTACTAACTTAAAGCATCTGCCAAACTAAATTAGCCTCTCAGATAGAAAGTCAATTGAGTCATGTCTCATTGCATAATGACCTTGTCTCTATGATAGCAAAAAAAAAATGATAGTCGTCATCCATACTTACAATAAATGAGAGATAATGTTGAAGACACGGGGGATGCGTGGATAGAAATTGCCGAAGATTGGTGAAATATTGATGAAAATTACTGGATTGGCCATATGTCTGGACACTAATCTAACACATGGCTTTATAAAGAACTATGAAGAATATGCCAAATCTGTTTTATCTCTTGGAATTAGTGATAAAACCAGCTGTCATGAAGGGTACAATCATTTGACAATATTAAACTCTTTCACAACATAATAAATGATTTATACTTTTGCACATATTTCTTGACGAGATTGTCTTTTTCCTATGTGAAATATCATTTTATTTGATGAACAAACCAGCAAAATAAACCCGACATTTTGTTACAGTTGAAAAAGAACCTTTCAGATTGCTCAGAAAGACGGCGGCTTCAAACCCTGATCATCAAAGATATAATGCACCTGTGTGGAATTCATACAGCTGATTGGATAAGACCAGCTATACTAGTGTCACTGGAGTGTCACTCAGTATTGTAACGTCCCCGGCACCCGAAATTTCCATTTTGAAAAAGCACCTTGGTCGTAGACCTGGCTTGCTGTCAATACGAAAACATGACGAGTGGCGGATCCGGGTGGGGTCGTCTCGGCACGCCCCCTCTTTTTTTCTCGAGAAAGCAAAATAAATTAAAAAATAATGAAAGGCGATGCGTGCGCCCCCTTTGATTTTTGCACCAGAAAATTGCGCTAACGAAACGGAAAAATTGCTCGCTGAAGTGTTTTTGGTTTGTTTTATTTTGTTTTGTTTTTTGTTTGTCAGCCGATGAAACCCGGAAGTGGCAACACAAATATGTTTTGCGCGCACCCCCCCCCCCCCTTTACGGGATTCGTGGATCCGCCCCTGATGACCCAGCATATGTATGTGTGTGGGTGCGTGTATGTGTGTGCGTGTGTGTGTGTGCATGTTGTTTTCGTTGTTGCTGCTGTTGCTGCTGTTGTTGTTGCTGTTGTTGTTAACTATTTTGCACTACTCTTTTTTTTTTTTGGCACAATATTGTAATACTGCGATTTCAACAGAAAAATGCACAATGTTTACTTTCAAAACAACCCGAAAATCCATCAGCCAATCAAGAAGTCATTATTTTTTAGCAAGGCTGAAATCCTCCGCAAAGAAACATAAAAAACACGTGTCCTTGCAAAACACAAAAGAAATGGCGTTTGTGCTAAAGTGTCCTAGCTTCTACTTATGAAGAAAAAAAAATAATTGTGGAACGTGAATTTCGGTATATCTTTAAAAAGGTTTAGATTTGGCCTGCTAATTCATTTATAGGCTAACAACGAGTCGTGGGTTCGTTTTATGGCGTTAGCAGCACGCATTTTACTAATGAAGAATATTTAACACATTGAATCCTGAGGTACCTTCGGGTACAGAAATCATTATCTCTTTCTTATCATAAATTGACAACTGTGAAGTTAAATGCATATGTGACATCAAAGAACAATTAGATGGAAGTGGTTAAGGTCATCAAATCTGCACAAATTCTTAAAATGTACATTTAAAAAAGTCAATTTGAGACGGACATTGTCATGATCTTCATGGATCCATAATCCAAATTTAGTATAATTCAGCTTCTTTTGATAATTCAACAGCTAAAATAAACAGTGCTATATGACCACAATAAAGAACTCAAATAAAACAACAATTTCACTCTACTTTATGATACTCCGTGTAATGAACATGATGAATGTAAAAAGAGATAAGATGAAGCTACAGTGCATAACGCCATAGAAATGAAGTGTCTTTGTCTAGATTTGTTAAAACAACTAATGAAAAGTGATCAGAGCAAGTCTCAACGCGTCCAACCCTTCATCCAATGGTGAGGATCTGAACATGATATTGTTTAAAATAACATGGATATGATTTCCCTGTCATTTAAAAAGAAAATATCAAATACTGAGAATATTGTGTTTCTTCATTTTAAAATCACGTCCTTTTCAATATGCTGTTAGATATCATACAGCATTTCTTTGCTATGTATTTTTTGACTGAAAGAGAAATTTTGAATCCCCTCGTTGACTACAGTATGTAAATCTCGTGTGTGATTACAGGAGAATGCTAAAAGCATTGTATTTGTCCCGAGTCTAGACCTGTTCGTGCAGAAACTAGTTCGAGGTAACTACAAACCAGCAATTCAGACACTGATAGATAAAATGGACGTATGTTACACAATTATACTCTTTGCGATATGCTGTGGATACTGCGGTAATATGTCGGGTGAAGTATATAATAGTTCTCCACTATATATCCTAACTCATAATGGCTTTTATTTTATACCCGCGTATGTTTGTTTCGTTTTGATTTTTGTTCCACCAGTTAGTGGTCCACGAACTGATGTCGCCGGACTTCAACCCTACGTTCTACCAGTGCGTGGACTACGGATTCAAGACCAAGTACTTCAAGCTATGGTGGATGTACCACATCTTTGTCACTCTCATCATGTACGTCGTTCCCTTGGCAACCATTTTCGCCTGCTACTCAGCCATTGTCTGTAAAATCTGCAGGAGGACCAAAGCACGTAAGTAAACCTAGACTTTAATGGTTTGTCAACGCTGGACAACATCTCATGAGTAAATGCTTATTCCTAGAATGTCGCTGTTATTCCCTCCTCCCTCCCCCCCCCCCATGTCTGTTTTGATAACTCAGATGGGTTTCGCAATTATAGTGAGAATCCACTCCGTATAATAAAGGCTGATAATGTACCGCCGTAAACTCGAATCTCTCTCCCTATTTCTATATTTGTGTAGCGTAGCCGGGGAGCGGTCCAAGAGCCTTAATTCTTGTCTTCAGGTATAATGTGTACTATGTGTGGCAGCACATCAGCACCTTATTCATATAGCTCTCATATGCAGCGTACATGTATCTCATACACCACGTCTATATACGTGCATTCGGACTCACTAGGCGCATTAGAAACCCAGGCATATCATTCTCCCAATCAACCATACAGCAACCCATCCACAGGGTCTAGTACCAAAGACTACCAGTTGCAAGAAGGAGGCTGGTGTTGAAACGACAGTCCGAAATACGGTTCAGTGCAGCATTGCTATATTGTAGTTCCTGCTGTTACAACCGATGGTTTTCTCTCTGCTAAGCTCTGTTACACTGGCCTAGTGGTTCCCCATTAATTTTATAGTTATTCCTAAACAGAGAGAGAGTGCTGTGGACCCGCACTTACCCCCCAACCCAACTGAAAAGTTGTGCAGTGAGCTCGCGGTATTTATACCCTCTCGAGCCAGGGTCACGTGACCAATCCTGTCTTATTAACCCATCATGTATCAAAATGTATTGGAGTACTATACAAGCCTGCTTCTATGGATTAATATTATCTGGGCCGTTTTCCCTAGGGCTTCTGGCCTTTTTCCCTACTTTGGACATCATTAACCTTGGTTTCTGTACAGGGTGTATCACAAACCTATAGGGTGTTCCAAAACCTTCTATACAATTTCTCCATTGGAAATGCACGGGGGCAAACTCTATGGGATTTTTACACATGTTCAGAAATTAAGGGCATGAGCCGCATATTTTAAAGGTGCTCTATCGCATTTTCGCCACACTACCCCCTCCTTAAAATGAAACCTACTCCTGGAGGTTGGTGTGGAATGTTTTGTCATTACTCCCTCCATTATCAACTGTATTAAAAATCAAACATATCAAATTATATTCCCACTGTTATCTGGTACTTCCCCTATGAGCTTTTGGTTGTCAACAGAGCTTGCAGATTACAAACTTGGAAATGTATTTACAAAGTGTACATATATACATCCTGAATCATGGAGTTTGAATTTTGGTGGGGCATTTCTCCCCATTCCCAGGCCGAAATGTTAGGACATAGTTGGGTTTTCCTGTAATTTGTTTCTTCTACCAATTTCTCATTGATCTAAACCGGGAACAAAATCAAACTTTTCCAAACAATATAATTTGGGACCTCCATGATTCGGGCTTACAGGTTCAAAACAATCCAATTCGACAGTTAGACTTATGTCTATACTTTCTTCGTCTTCTTCTCTTCTTCTCTTCTTCATCTTCTTCGAGAACTTCAAGTTCTTCTATGTTTCACTACAAGGCATTATCTGGAACGGTCTTAGATTTTCTTCATTAATTCTTCTCAAACGGGCACGGTAGTCACCGGGGTTTGTGTGGTCGATCATCCTCAGCTGCAAAACCAGTGTGTGTATCGTTGATCATCCTCTGCTGCATTTCCCAGGTTTGTGTCGTTGGTTCTCAGCAGCTAGCCAGGACGTGGGGCTAGCTTCGTTTTATAAATCAGTCCAAAATGTCTTTTTTTTTTTCAATTCTATTCATTCTTATTCTAACCAAAATTTGCCAAAATAAATCAGGATACAATTTGGGGTTGGATGAGTGTGGACCAGTGTCTGTATGTTAAACCACACACAGTGAAAGGTGCTACCACTCCTCATCCGAATTTGGACATAATACCACTACGTATTAACGACGGAGGACGATCACTGCCACTCGCACATTAGTCTAGTCCATCAGACCCGTACCGCTTTGGTTTCCTTCTTGGGCGGAGGAATAATCGACATTCGTCTTCGCTTGTAGGAGTTTGTTTCTCGTGTGTTTGCTTCCTGGCCGGTTTTGCCGGGATTCTCTCTCTGAAAAGTCGCAGCCTGTCTCGATGTACAATTTTTGGCTTCCCTGCTGGTTCCTTCTTTACTCGATAGGTTACATCGCTCAACTTGTCGAGTACTTTATACGGACCAAGCCAATTTTGTCTCAGTTTTGGGGAAAGCCCCTTCTTTGTTGCTGTGTTGATTAGCCAAACTGCATCACTCCTTTTCAATGGATTGGATACCGCCCTTCTGTCGTACGTTGCTTTCTGGCGAGTGCTGCTCCCTCGTATGTTTTCTCTCGCCAGGTCGTGTACTTTCCTCATTTTCGTTTCCAGCGTGTATGCATAGTTGGTTTCTTCTTCAGTGTCTGTGCTTGTATTGGGTAGTAGAACATCAATTGGGAGTTTCACACTTCTTCCCAGCATCATTTCACATGGTGAGAATTTAGTAGTGTCATGAATTGATGTCCGGTAGGCCATCATCACGTATGGGAGCCATTCGTCCCAGTCTCTTTGGTCAGGCGCTACGACTTTTGAGAGCATTGCCTGGAGTGTCCTGTTAAATCGCTCGACCATCCCATCTGATTGAGGGTGAAAGGGTGTGGTGCGTGTCTTGTCTATATCCAGTAGTCGACAAACTTCTTTGAAGAGGTTTGACTCGAAATTTCTTCCCTGGTCGGTATGGATTTCCACTGGTATACCAAACCTACAAACGAACTCTTCTACCAGCACTTTTGCTACTGTCTCTGCTGTTTGATTGGGGATTGGGAAAGCTTCTGTCCACTTTGTGAAGTAGTCAGCTACTACCATAATGTATTTATTCCCGTTCCTTGACGTAGGAAGTGGTCCCATGATGTCGATAGCTATTCTCTCCATTGGCTTTCCGACATTGTACTGTCTCATTTTGGCTTGTCTGCGTTGAGATACCTTCTTTGCTCCTCCGCAGATTTGGCATGAGTTACACCACTCCTCCACATCTCTCCGGTAACCGTACCAGTAAAATCTCTCTTTCACTCTCTGCCCTGTTCGTGTGATTCCAGTATGACCTGTCATTCTGTGATCGTGGAGCTGTTTTAATGCTTCTGCCTTTAGATTTTCAGGCACAACGAGCTGCCAGATTATTTGACTGCCATCTTCACTCTCCCATCTACGGTAGAGAAGACCATTCCTCAGATGCAACCTGTCCCATTGCATCCAATATGCTTTGAGTTCTGGTCCTTCCAGTGACACTTCTTCCCACGGTGGTCGATAATCTGCCTGTTTCCAAGCCATAACCTTCCGAAGACACCTGTCTTCTTGTTGAGCATCGGCCACATGCCCAACTCTCCAGCTCCCTATACCAGAGCAATTATCCGGTCTGTCCTGAGCGTCCCCAGGCTGACCCGACTGTATCCCCACACTGTGAACCCGGACATCAGTCCCATGAGCTTCCTGCTCATCTTCCGAAGCAAAGTCCTTCGCCTCTTTCTGCTCACAATGCTTACAGTCCACGCATGGTCTACGTGAAAGCCCATCAGCGTTCCCATGCGAATTTCCTGCTCTATGCTGGATCCGAAAGTTATAAGTACCGAGGAGTTCAAGCCATCGTGCTACTTGCCCCTCCGGGTTTTTAAACCCCATCAACCACCGCAGTGCCCCATGATCAGTACGTATCAGGAATTCTGCTCCATAGATGTAAGGGTGAAAGTGTTTCACTCCCTGAACGAGTGCCAACAACTCCTTCCTAGTCACACAATACTGCCTTTCTGCTTTATTCAAGGCACGGCTGAAGTAAGCTACAACACGTTCCTGGCCATCTTGTACTTGTGAGAGTACTGCGCCGATTCCGTCATTGCTTGCGTCTGTGTCAATGATGAAGGGATCATCATCACGTGGGAATGCGAGGATAGGTGACGATGTTAGGGCGCGCCTGAGTGTCTCGAAAGCTTGCTCGCAGTCTTGCGTCCATCTGAACGGAGCGCCTTTCTCCGTTAACTTGTGCAGGGGTCTTGCAATGCGTGCAAAGTCTTTCACAAAGCGCCGGTAGTAAGAACAAAAACCGAGGAAACTTCTGACTTCCTTCACTGTTTTTGGTCTCGGCCACTCATTCACTGCAGTAATTTTGCTTGGGTCCGTTGCTATGCCATGTTCAGAAATGATATGCCCGAGGAATGGGACTTGGTGCCTGAAGAGAACACATTTCGAGGGGGATAGTTTCAAATGAGCATCACGCAGTCGTTGAAATACCTCCGTGAGTCGCTCTAGCTGTTGTTCAAATGTCTTTCCGAACACAATGATATCGTCTAAGTACACCAAACATGTCTGCCACTGTAGACCATGTAGTACTTGCTCCATCAATCGTTCGAACGTTGCCGGTGCATTGCAGAGTCCGAAAGGCATTACTTTGAATTGGAATAGCCCTCCCTCAGTTGCGAATGCGGTCTTTTCCTTGTCATGCTCATCCATTTCAATTTGCCAATAGCCACTAGACAGATCTAAAGTCGAGAACCATTTTGTTCCTCCGAGTCTATCGAGCGAGTCATCTATTCGTGGAAGCGGGTAGCTGTCTTTCTTGGTTATGTCGTTGAGTTTGCGATAGTCTACACAGAATCTAGTTGATCCGTCTTTCTTTTTGACGAGCACCACTGGCGACGACCATGGGCTAGAGGAAGGCTCTATTATTTCTTCCTTTAGCATTGCGGAGACTTGTTCTTTTGCATCCTCCCTCTTGTTAATGGGCAGGCGCCTTGCGTGTTGTCGGATAGGTTCAGATTTTTCTGTGTTTATTGTGTGTTTCACAATTCCAGTTCTGCCTATATCGTTTTTGCCAGTGGAGAAGATGTCTTGGTAATTGTGTAGTAATGAGGCCACTGCATCCCGTTGACTAGCATTGAGTGTTTCTGTACTTGCTTCCAGCAATTCCTTCAGATATTCAGGGACATTCTCGCCTGTGCTGTCCATACTTGTTCTGATGGACTCCTCTGTAGTCTCGTCATTGGCTAGCACCTCATCTACTTCCTGACATGTTGCTACCCTAGTGTTCTTGTATATCGTCTGTGTCTCTTCAGCGACGTTTGCTATCCTTATTGGGACTGTGTCTCTGCCTGTGCCTATTAGTACTCTAGCCACTAGTAGTGGGTATTTCTCCATGAATTTCTCATTCGGCTCCATAATCATACCATTCGGTAATGTGGTTGGTACCCCATCTAGTCTCCCTGGGACAACGATCTCTTCTCCTGCCTTAATGCATATTGTCTCTGTTAAACGCACTGTGTAGACGGTTGGGTAGTCATGCTGCTCTGCATCAATAATTTCATCTCCAACCCGAACCATATTCTGACTTGGTTCAATCGTACATTTGCAAAGCTTTAACAGATCCATCCCGATTATTGCTTGTGGCTCTATGTCAGCTATCCAAATGTCATGACGCAGGGTGACATTTCCAATTTTGATGCTCATTTTGCCCTTCCCTTGTATTGGTTTGGTTTCACCATCTGCCATGGTCATGTCTACATCAGTCCACTGTAATTCAGGCTTTTGATTTGGTTCGAATTTCTCAAACGCCCTTGTACTTAGTATTGTTGCATTTGCTCCTGTGTCTACCAAAGAGTGGATTTCTTGCCCATTGAATTTTACAGGTATAATGATGCCGTCTGTTTCTCCACTGCAAAAGCGCGTAAACACTGTATGGGGCCGTGAGCTATCTACTGCCGGTCCCCGACCCCTGGACTCGGCTGGGCTGAGTTTCCCTGACTACTTTCTGCAGTTCCACCGTGTTGTGCATGCATTCTACCTCCGGGGCTCTGGTTCTTACAGTCTTTCTGCAAATGCCCAAGTCTTCCACATTTCCAGCATCTCTGCGGACCAGATGAACGCCCGCCCATTTGTGTGGACTCAGAATCTCTGTGGAAGCCGGTCTTTTTCGTCACCCCTGCCTTTGACAGCTCTGCCATAACTGCAGCTACAATTTTCTCCACTGCATCCGAAGAAATGACTGCTCCATCATCTTTTACACTGCCCATCTTATTCCCAACGTTAACGTTACGGACCTGTTTCCTTTGTGGGAAATTTCGCCTACGCTCTGCTATTTGGAAAGCCTCAACTTCTACAGCAGCCCCAATAGCCTCCGTAAGTGAAGTAGGATGAGCGTTATACACTCCAAATCGGATATCGGGGTCCTGAATCGCATCTATGAAATGGTCTTTAGCTAGAACATCTTGCAGCTCCGCCTTTGCTGTGGGATACGCCCTCCTAGTAAGGCGCCGCACCGCTTGCCCTAGCTCAGGTAAGGATTCATCCTTCCCCCTCCTCCTGTTTCTTAATTCTACCCGATGCATCTCGGTTTGGTTTTCGGGTTGAAACCTAGCCTTTAGGGCAGCCTCCAGTGACTTGAAATCGTGCCTTTTCTCTGATTCGAGATCGCTCAAGACGGCTCGAGCATCTCCCCTCAAACTGGCAGCTAGCTGCATTGATTTGGTCTTGTAACCCCATCCATTCATTTCTGCAATAACATCAAACTGGACTGCAAAATCATCCCAAGCTGACGATCCGTCATAAGTGGGAGCCTTAGCTGTGTTACTGCGTTTGGTTTTGGGAGCTTTGTTCTGCTTTAAAAGCCTGCCTAGCATTGTTGCTAAATCCTCATTTTCCTCCCTGTCAGATACATCTGTTTCCGATGAGTCTCTGGCTTCATTACCCTCATCTTGCCTGCCTTGTGGTTGAAAAATAATTTCATCGCTTCCCATGCCTGGACTGCCAACTAGATTCTCCATTGTGATAGTATGGGCTCGTATCACTGGATCTTGGGATTTCAAAACGCTTTTCTCAACGTATATCCCTGTATACTACAATTGCCTGTTTCAAAATCTTCCCAAAATCCCACCGCTGCCACCAATTTTTGTAGCGTAGCCGGGGAGCGGTCCAAGAGCCTTAATTCTTGTCTTCAGGTATAATGTGTACTATGTGTGGCAGCACATCAGCACCTTATTCATATAGCTCTCATATGCAGCGTACATGTATCTCATACACCACGTCTATATACGTGCATTCGGACTCACTAGGCGCATTAGAAACCCAGGCATATCATTCTCCCAATCAACCATACAGCAACCCATCCACAGGGTCTAGTACCAAAGACTACCAGTTGCAAGAAGGAGGCTGGTGTTGAAACGACAGTCCGAAATACGGTTCAGTGCAGCATTGCTATATTGTAGTTCCTGCTGTTACAACCGATGGTTTTCTCTCTGCTAAGCTCTGTTACACTGGCCTAGTGGTTCCCCATTAATTTTATAGTTATTCCTAAACAGAGAGAGAGTGCTGTGGACCCGCACTTACCCCCCAACCCAACTGAAAAGTTGTGCAGTGAGCTCGCGGTATTTATACCCTCTCGAGCCAGGGTCACGTGACCAATCCTGTCTTATTAACCCATCATGTATCAAAATGTATTGGAGTACTATACAAGCCTGCTTCTATGGATTAATATTATCTGGGCCGTTTTCCCTAGGGCTTCTGGCCTTTTTCCCTACTTTGGACATCATTAACCTTGGTTTCTGTACAGGGTGTATCACAAACCTATAGGGTGTTCCAAAACCTTCTATACAATTTCTCCATTGGAAATGCACGGGGGCAAACTCTATGGGATTTTTACACATGTTCAGAAATTAAGGGCATGAGCCGCATATTTTAAAGGTGCTCTATCGCATTTTCGCCACACTTGTCTCCCTCTCCCTCTCTCGCTCCCCTGTCTCTTTCTCTCTTTATCACAAACATGTTGGTTTTCCACAATTCTACTCGAATGTCTATTGTCTCCTCTTTGCGAGACTCACCCCGCTCATTCCTTCAGGCAGTACCATCAACTGGACATCCACGGCAAAGACCTTTCCCGCCATAATCTTGAAGTGTTAGTTTTTTAACGCATTTGGGCTTCCCAAAAACACTTTCCTTGTGGCTCACTTCTTTAGTAAATGGAATCACCATCTTCCATCATGAGCAGACCCTGGCACCAGAGGGTGATGTACAGTCGTCGAGTTGTCGTCCTGCCCTGTTGGAAAGAACACAGTGTCCCAGGAGTGTGTTCACAATGTGTTCACATAGTTGACTATGTGAAAAAGTGTGAAGATGATTTCACACTGTGGTGTGTGTGTGTGTGTGTGTGTGCGTGCGTGTGTGTGTGTGTGTGTTTTCCACAGAGTTAACAATGTTCTGTTTCACGTCGTGAATTGATGATGACAATTGACAATGCGTTCGCAATGTTAAAACGCTCGAATTTGACAGTGTGAAGAGCTTTCACACTGTGTTCACAATGCGTTCACACTGTGTTTTACATTGTGCTTCACATTGTGGGAGACTGTGTTCTTTCCAGTAGGGTGGAGATATAACTTTCCCTGTAAGAGTCGCTAACTTTTTGTTGAATGGTATTGGTGGCGGGGAAAATCAACGTCGCATTACCTAGCCACCATGGCCGTGAGTGATAGTACAGACAACTATTGTTCTTTACCTTTAATGACGTGGGATGGGGTATTCTCATGGTCGGACATCCGGGTATTTTGCGTGTCACGGGGTCATGGATAGCGGTGGAGTGAAAACAAACAGGCGCGTGAGCCTGGAGTGGTAACGCTGTACGTGTTTTCTGCCGGGGCGCCCCGCGAGGATAGCGCTAGCGCAAGCTGTACTACTGTAGCTGTGCGGGCGGCAGGATTAGGCCCTAGGCCTACCCTAAATTAGGCCCTACCCTAAGCCTACTACAGTACTAACGTTACGCCTGTAGACCTACCTGAAGTTTCTATGAGGTACTAAGTAAGCGTAGATATCGGGGTAGGGCCTACTCAAAGAGGTTCTACTGCACATCTGGCCATTTTGTCGGGTCGTTGATCCAGAGTCCTGCCGCGATTTCATACGGGCACAGGTCCAGTCCGACTGCCTTCAACTTGGCAAAATACCGGGACCGATCGATCGATCGACAGGATCCAGATTTTTAGAATATTGCTGGCAAGACATGGTGCATATATCTCATGAATGGTGGCACAAATGACAAAATGAATAATGAAAAACAGTCCCCATGTCTGCGTAGAGTTGCACATAAATTATACGCGTCGCACATGCACAGCATGTAGTATGCGCATTATGCAGGCTTAGCGCGTGCAAGCTGTTTGTTTTCACTCCAGTCAACCGGAAGTGACGTGTAACCGACCGCAAGAATAGGGAAAGACTAATAGATCGCTACTAATAGGTGTTCCATGAAGCCGTTTCGCAGTTTTATTTTTCATGAAATCACTTTCGAGTGCATGTAGTCGCATTATAATGATTTTATAAATGTGAACTTGAGAACGGGAGTGGGCCCAGCTAACCTCTATTTTTCGTAATCAAATTTGGCAACTGTTCTAGAGTCATTACATAGAGATACTGTATGTGTCCTGAACATGTTAAGTGCGTTGCATCTCCGCTTTTCTTCAGTGATGTAATGCTCCTGTTTGCTGATATACTGCCGTGAATGTCGTCTGAGATCGGTTCCATGGTATTTGCTCCTGGGACAATTGCTCCCATGAAATATCCGCACGCTAAGCCAAACATAAATTCTACCCACAAGCATAACCCTAACCCTAACCCTTATCCTTATATCAAGCTAAACCTAAAAGCCTATCACAATCCTAACCCTAACCCCAAGTCCTTGGGGAGAATAAGAAGGGAGCAAATGTCACAGGAGCAAAATATGTCGTGTCACCTCTGAGATCACTCTTTTTATTTTGATTTTAAAGCTAAATCAACAAACAAACTGCGCGCGAATTTCGTATAACAATTTATGCTCAGTCAAGGGGAAGGTGCATTCCGAAGTCTTTTGTTAATACATGTAATACTAGTAATTAAGTAATGATTGACAGATGATGTTGTTGACAGAATCTTGGTTTGGATTTGTGTGTGTGCGTGTGCGTGTGTGTGTGTGTGTGTGCGTGTGTGTGTGTGTGTGTGAGGGTGTGTGTGTGTGTGTGTGCGTGTGTGTGTGTGTGTGTGTGTGTGTGTGTGTGTGTGCGTATCAAAGTAATCTGAAGGAATATAGAAAGAATAGCATTATAGAAAGAATATCATTATGCAAAAGGAGATTTCGGCTTCTACCAACCTTTACTGACTTGCTGGCTAGGACTAGGACTTCTCTAGACCAGGTGGATTGCACCGTTTCTCTGACCTTGGCCTGAAGAAGTCCACAGGAGTGGACGAAAGCTAGCCAGCAAGTCACTAAAGGTTGGTAGAAGCCTAAATCTCCTATTGTACGATCTCCCCAACTGATGAAGGCTTTCTGCAATATCATTATTATATGACACATATCTAGATATTCATTTGACCACATGGGTGATGTTGAGGGTATTACAAATCAACACGAGTCAACATGCATTAGCATTGCTTCAGGTCCTTTAAAGTTATGGCATTATGCTGCTGCTATCTCTGTACTTTTCTTTTGTTACACCTGCCTGACGATCATGTTGTTTTGTTTTGTTTTGTTTATTTGTTTATTTGTTTGTTTTATGTTGTTTTTGGGGGTATCTTAATTTTGTTTTTGATATCGGGGTTCTTGACGTACTTATTTGTGATCGTTATTCACGTCTGTTAGGCGAGACGTAACTGTGTGAAGAATAGAAAAACTATGCAATGTGGCATCTCAGTGTTGTTTTTGTTTAAAAAAAAAATCACCCATGGTTTCATTGCACTTTGTTCTACGAAAAAAAAAAACACATTGCGTGACCCACGGGCTCTCCTAAAGTTCTCTTTGAAAATCTAAATTGCCTGCCTTTAAACTCTGCGAGAACTCTCTGCTATACCTATTTGTCATCATCAAAGCTAGCTCTTGGCCCGCCAATAAGGCGCCTTAATAGGGCTATGCCACACCGATAGACTTGATGAAAACATATTTGACACGGAGATCGATACCAAACCCGCACATGAGGGGAAAATTTAGAATAGCGATATTCATCCCCTGCGGCTGACTACCATATTGCATCAGATTGCAACCCTCAGGCGGTTTGTGGGGGCAGATTTCTATATCTATTTTTGTGGACATTGCAGCAACGTTTGGAATGTCAAAGCATTTTATGAAATCGACATTTTACGGTAACATAGAAATGCTTGTATAAACGTTTTCTCGTACACTCAACATTTTCCTTTCATGTGACCAAATGCAGGCTGTATGATGACTGTGTATTCTTTTCCATTTGCTAATCATCATCTATACACTGTGGCTCCTTTAACATTGAAAATTTTAACTCTAAATATACATGCAATGTACAACTGAATTCATGGAAACCATCCACACGCTTTAAGGCGCGCAGGTGAAAGAAAATAAAAAGTAAGAAGTGAAAAAGCAGGTGTGGAAATGTCAAAAATAGAAATGTTGAAAGTATAAATTAATGCAAGTGGTAAAAAGATGGGCAAGATCAGTGTTTACTATGTCAGAATTAAATAATCTGTGCTAGAGCTATTTTAGGAGACACATTGAAAATCCATCAGTTTTATCTCTGGCAGTGATTACCTATGACATCTTCTCCTTAGGGTATCTACACTTCGTACAAATTTTCTTCTTACATTCTTACCTCAAAATATTTTGCCTCTAGCATTTGTACTTCTGACATTTTCATTTCGGACATTTCTACGACGGACATTACATGACCCAAGGACTCACTGTAGCCTGCACAGCCATGAAGTGTTAAGTGCGGCCTTTGCTCCGAGGTAGACATGCCTCCATATGTTAAACTTTACTTGCATTATATACATACTTAACCTTTATTCCGTCGGAATGAGTCAGATATAATCACAGATCTTGGGAAAAAATTTAATATCAGCTTTTAGACTGATTGGTTACGCAGCAGAATCGAAAGTTCTTTGCCCACTGAAATAAGTGATCTAAAATCATTTTTTTTTAAATAGATATAGGTGTGTCACGTAATGGAAATGGGCCAAGAAGTTTGAAAAATATAGTGAATTGCGTTGACACCACACAACGAGAGTATTTGAATACCTTTTTAGCTTTAAAAAATGCTTCTATGGTCAGAATTTGCTTAAAGAATTAAAGCTATTGCTGAGTGTATTGAAACGTCTTTATAGGATTTCCACTGTATATTTCGATTTGCTTAATGGCGAAAAGGAATAAACAAGCGTCAGACAAATAAAATAAAAAAATCGCTGACTTCACTCTATTCAATGCTTCCTGACTAACTTAGATATTGAGGATTCTTAGAAATTTACGAAAATCGGAAATCCATATTGCGGGTCAATAGTACGTATAGTTCAGGCCTGTGTCGACAATAGTGTTTGACGGGTGATTTTTCGCGCATTTTGCGCGGCAAAGTAATAATAGAAAGATTCGCACTATTTGAATAATTGATTTGACCTCCATAGCAGGAACAAAACTCATTGAGCCATCAACGACAGAAATAGTAAGTTGGACAGATCTGCAAATTAGAAAAAAAAACAAAGAGAAACCAACAACACTCTAATGCAATTTGAACCTTTTTTTTTTTTGCAGATGCAGTTAACAGGTGGTAAATCAGCCTCTTTTCGTGGTACCAGTATACTTGAATAGCCACATCAAACTTACATTAAGGAATATCTTTTGGCTAAAGGAAATAAAAAGAAATATTGTGGCTGAGAACAAAGTTAAAATGTATTTTGACATTCAACTTCTTGTAAGAGTAAGGTGAAAAAAATGTCACTTTGTTCAAACTTCATTCCATCTCCAAAATTTGCTACGTTTTTGAGAAAGCTACATAGTTTGCCAGACGCTGGTTGCAATTGAGCATGTCATTTGTATTCAAGTGCGTTCGCTTCGCGCATTCCTGGTCTGTGATTGAAAAGGGTCCCTGTGTTGATTAGTTCTCATGGATAGCCTCGGGGCACTTTGCCAGTTGTTTATATTTCAGGTTATGATATCCTCAATTTTGTTATTATGTTTCAGGGATTGTTTGCAGAAATAAAGCAATTACTCTCCTATCTGGATCAATCACTGGAAATGCCACCACACGTATGAGTACCACCATCACACGTAACAGTAATCGATCATCGCGTTGAGGGAAACATACCGATATGTTCAAAATTTCCCTCATATTTTACTATACATTGAAGATAGGATATATAGCCGGCGTGAATGGCTAACAAATGAGGTAAGAGTGGTAACACAATGTAGATGCTGACATTCATAGTATATGATCAAGTGGCTAGTTGGGGCGTGGTTTCCCCACCCCCCCCCCCCCCAAGAAAATACATAATCACCTAGAATAATCTGAAGAACTGTGAGTACAAACCTACTACAGCCAGGGATTTTTGCCGAACTCTGCCGCCTCCCCCACCCCCACCCCCCAAAAAATAGATAATCGAGAAATTAGACAAACAAATGCTACACTCAATCAATTTGTCACAAAGTTACAACAAATGCTGGCCCTGCATTAAAGTGATATTTACTATAGTGCTCCATGAGCTAGAATGTTTTTCATAATTTTTCAGATGGTCTCATTATTTTCTGAAGGGAAGTACTGAAAGAAAGTGGGACGGAATTCGAGGAATTTTAACATGCGTTAAGCAACTTCTTGGTATAGTTGATGCTCCTATGATTCAACATCAAGCCCCTTTACAGTATCTCCTATTTGTGGCGTCTCGAAAATGGCTGTCTCGTGATTGTGAGGTCGTTGACGTGATGCGCCTGATTTCTCTTCTTTGCGAAACATCACTAATGTCCTTTTTCTTCCAGGAAGAAACATCTTTCGATTCGATTCTTTTTCATATATCACTGGAAAATCATTCTATCTTTTCTTAAGGGATGAAGGAGTCAATAGCCTTGTTTCTGTAATTAAACAACAAACAATGCTCATCATATTTGGACTTTCTTGGATTGGGATTGCTAAGGAAATCACGTTATGTCAAATGACATCAAATGAGATTAAATGGCGCGGTTATTCAGCAGATCGCCCTGATATTTTCTCTGCAATATTGTACTAGCAGCCACCCCCTCCCCCCATCAACCAAGTTAACGCTCTGCTAAGTTAACAATGCCAATGGATTCACACATCTCAGTTAACCGGCAGCCATTACCTTCGTTATAAAGTACGTACACATTTCCCTTTTCTGTTTAACGGACCTTATTTCATTCTATCGAACCGTCTGAATATAGAGCCTTGTTATCCGCGTTAACAAACATTCTGAAAAACGTATTTCGCAGTATCAGCACAGTTCGGATAAGCAGCTACTGCAACAGCACAACGCACAGAAGAACGACAGACAAAACAGAAATGATGGTATCTTTGATCAGTATGATGATTATTTCATTTCAATTCAATTCAATTCAAATCAATTCAATTCAATTCAATGATAGATATGATAATAACCTTTATAATCATAATAAAAAATAATACGAATAACAAATACAAAGTATAGTAATAACAATTTTGATAAACCTTTGAGGAACACGCCATTTTGACTATCGCGATCCTTATGAAACTATCATTATCTTAACCATGATGCATTACTTTATTTCACCTTATCTGTCGCATTATCAGTACACCGTCTATCACCTTTCAGCATTAGGGTGGCATCTGAATTTAGAAAAGACGAAGAATCAGCAAACCAACTGCTCTTGCTGTTGTTATTTGTTGACATTTCAAGGGAGAAAGAAGTGAATTTTGGTATTTCTACTGAAATCATGTAGTGGCCAAGGTGCGATTTCCAAACTTGTTGAGTCGACGATTTAGAATTAAGCCCATGTTTGTTACAAGGTACACAAGTAATATACATACATAATGTACTCCTCGGCGCCTCAAAATTTTCTCAATCCTCCAGGCTGTGAGGATTGGAACTGTGAATGATATAAGATTACTCATCACGGTACGAATATGAAATGCGATAATTCTCTGTGACCAATAATGCGTAGGCTTACATTGATGTGATGAAGCTATTTATAGCGGGGTCCATTAGAATGCATTGATATGATATCACAAAATAACGTTTCAAATCTTGGTCGTGGTGGTGACTGGTGAATTGCTTTGGATCTATACATTATGACGTCGAGGTCTATGACCAGAATAATTCGACAGCCAGCACGTTCAGGTGGAGATGTCAACTACATTTTGATAGGAAACGAGAATACATGCCATGCACGTTTTGTTTTGGTTTCTTTCTTCGTTTAACAATTCACTTAAAGGTTCAAATGAATACACAGTTAATCCCGAAATGCACTTATTCTGCCCTTCAGAATTAGATTAGGATTCAAACGTAAAGCGCTTGATTAGATTCGTCTACTAGTGGCGGCACGTAGGCATCAGCATTTACACCACTACAGACTGGACCTCCTACAAAATGCTGTGACCTGCCTACATTCGATGATATACACACCACACATGAAACACATACTGTCGAGAAAGAACTGGAAATGTGTCCTCATGTATTTTCTGACATGTGCATACATTATCGAGTGATTATTTTCAATAAGGATTGAGGTATAATTCATGATCAGCACGAAGAAGTATGTTCCGCTCACACACAAGGAAATTCACACATCCAGCGCAATAAAACAAAACAAAATACCTGTAGAACATTTGCCTGTCGATTACTGATATTATTATCAATTTAATGTTTATGTTGTTTCTTTTCCGTGGGTGTTTGAACTTCGTGTGTGAACGGAACATAGTAATTCGCGCTGACTTTGCAAATATTGTCGTGGGCAGGACGAGGAGAAAAAGAGGAATACGCTGTGTACATTCAAAATTTGTGGAGCTAATTACAGTTCACATAATTATACTGTTTCATGGGAGATAATAATGTGTCCTAGACTTGTGAAAAGAAGATTCATATAATTCCAACAAAAAACATTGTGCCTTTTTTAGCAAATTTGAACGTACACAGCGCATTCCTGTTTTTTTTTCCTTCATTTTTCTTCATCCTGCCCGCAACAATAATAGCAAAGTCACCGTAAAGAACTATGTTCCGTTCACACACAAAACAGGAAACTCACACACCTCACGAATAGATCATACATGGATTGACAGAAACAACAAATTGATAATAACAGGAATTACGACAAGCCAAAGCTGCATTCGGTTTTGTTTTATTGTCCACGATCAGCCCGACGATGTGTGAATTTCCTTTGTTGTGTGTGAGCGAAAAAGAGTAATGCATATACTGATCATGAACTAACCTCTGTTATTATTTAAAATAATAACTCGATAATGTATGCACAATAGTCATGTCAGAAAAATATCTGTGGAAAAGTTTCCAGTTCTTTCTCGACAGTATTTTGCAATTACACGCCTGTTTCATGCGTGGTGTGTTATATGACTGAATGTAGGCAGGTCATAACATTCGTAGGGGGTCCAGTCTGCAGTGGTGTAAATGGTGATCCCTACGTGCCGCCACTAGTAGACGAATTTAATCAAGCGCTTTACGTTTGAATCCTAATCTAATTCTGAAGGGCAGAATAAGTGCGTTTCGGGATTAACAGTGTATTCATTTGAATCCTTTAGTGAAATGTTAGACGGGGAAAAAACTGATATACATTCTCGTTTCATATAAAGAAAAATAAAATGTAGTTGATATGTCCAACTGAACGTACTTGTTGTCGAATTATTCTGGTCATGTATAACTCGACGTTATAATATATCGTTTAATTTCAACCCACCAGTTACCACAGTATTAGTATAAAGTGACAGGCATTATCAAGAACTCTGCGTGTCAGTGTGTAGCCCATTAGCATACTATATGTGACCATGACCATGCATCACAAAACCAACAAAAAGTTGCACAGCCTGATTTTACGTGAGGACACAAAACAGGTGAAATGGGTCAACCTATACTCAATCTTGAGTTTTTCATATTTCCTGAAAGAGCGATTCTCGTTCTACATTATTCTAATTTTTGGGATCATAAAACAAATGGGAAATTGTGTTTTCAGCAGTTTTTCTAGAACACCTTTTTTTTTTGTAGAATAGTGTGATAAGGTATGTCTTTATTAGAGGCCCCTTTTCTTTTCTTAAAAATCCTTTACCCACTCCTCACTTTCAGCTCTAATAGCTTTTGAAAGAATGATACAAATGCTTTGAAATTTAACACTACTCATGGATAGCACGTGTTAATAGAGCATGCTTAATTTCAGCTTGATCTAATAATCCCTTCATTGTTGCTGCTACAGTGTTTTACATCCTGTTTTTGTCTCATTCATTGCACAGGTAGCATGGATGAGTAAGATTAAGCGCTCGAATAGACCCGACACTTCAGAGCCTCTTTTCTCAGTACACACTTTTCCAGCGTGTGTGCTTTCTTTCCAATATGTAGATAGGTTAGGAGAGTCCATTTGACTTGAGTTAAACATTATTTTAAAGTTTTAAGTCTGCTCTTTTAGAATCTGCCCTTAAGTAAAAAAAAATCCATGTTTGGCGGCTTTTCATTGGGTTTGAGATGCAGGGTCACATGTGAAATCTGCAGTTAACAGTGTGGTAAGGTAAAAACTCCCCTTACTTTTTACTACTTACTTTTTTACTACTTTTTACTACTCTTTACTACTCTTCGTGTAGTACTACTGTGAGTATTTCTATGTTACAGCCCATACGCTTCATGAGTCCTTATCAATGCAGCATTTCATCATGATTTCGTATACATTTTATATTATCGTCATAGAAAATACTCTCACAATATATCTACATTTCTAAGTGCTCGTAATTACCAGTGCAATGTCCGCAACATGAACTATAAATTTCACAATGTTCTGATTTAAACATTTTGTCTCAAATATTTTTAGTAGTTTCCTTCACAAGTACGCATATTTTATACTGTTTTATTAGTGTTTGTAGGACCCTATGCTATGGCCATATCATGTGCAGTGAAGCAATTATTAGTATACCCGTGACTTAACGCCAAAATTTCTTCGTCTTTTTCCATTTCAAGCATTATATACCAGTCATATTTTCAGTATAATCAGACGACCATGACGACTTATTAACATTATTTTGTAATATCATATCAATGCATAATTCTAATAGAGTCCTCTGTAGATCCATTTCATTACACCTACATATTATTGGTCACAGAAAACTATCACATTTCATAGTTATACCATAATGAGTAACCTGATATCATTCGATATTCGATGTATTGAGTTCGATGTAGGGCTATTGGGGGCCCACAAGCTTGTCTTTTACGTGGGTCTCTCCTTTTCCAATATCACAATTATTTTGTACAGTGTTCCGTTGTATATGCGTGCGTCTGCCATTTGTACTGCCAGGGTGCAGCATGTCGACTCCCCCCCCCCCCCCCCTGTTGTATGTTATACAGCCTATGTATATGCACATACATGTATCTTGTTATACATTGTACGTCTTGCTTCCTTTTAATCTGTATCGATAATAAAAATATGTTATTGGCAATAGAATCTAATATGAATTGAAATCATTCATCGTTCCGATCGATCATCACAGCCAGGAGGATCTGGAGGAATGGGGGGGGGGTGTGCCGAGGGAAGCATGTTTATACTACTCCTACCCCTTCCTTTCTTTTCGTAAAATTGTCCCTTTTATATTCTTGAAGGGCTTTTGTCGCGAAGTGAATTTTTGTCTCTGACATGCCGGAATTCCAGCCATACTTTTTTTTTTCTTTTGGCAGCATCACCTCATTGTGAGAGATTAATACGTGGTGACGTGCATCACTGCCTTCCTTGGAGGAGGAAAGAGTGATGGTGTGACCCTAACTACTACTGGAGTCGCTATCACTATAACCTTCCTCTACGGTTTCTGATACGTCAAAAAGGGAGCACCTTGGCCTTGTGACGAACTAGCGTTGTAATGAGGAAACAGCCGCCAGGCCAGTGCAGCAAGATGCCGGTACATCGATCACCGGCGTTTAACGACGAAAATATCACTCACCATGAGATTTATGTGCGTGCCCTGCCCTTGTTTTCCGTCCATAGTACACGTCCAACGGAATACCACAGCAGTTTACGACGGGGGGGGGGGGGGGGGGGGGGGGGAGTTCGTGGTATCATGGCCCTTTTTTGTTCAAACGAAAGTTTAGCTCCGGTAATCCTTATTATCTAAAGACCCCTTACCCTCCCTCATTTTCTGAACAACAGACGGAGAAAGCACATCGACAATATAGAAACACGTTCGGGGGATAACATTAGGAATTTTCACTGAATGTGCACAGACATTCTCTTGTGCAACCCTTCTTGAGAACAAAGAGGCAAAAATTGCGCGTTTCCTTTCGGTAGTTGATAATATATCTCGAGTCACAAAAAGCGTCAACATGAAGGTGTCGTAATTCATAATATGGCTTTTTTTTTCAATTCAATCAGTGATACGAGGATAACGCATTGTCGTACTCTCAAAGATAAAGATTTAGACTCTACGCTCTTACCTCGCGCGTAATCCACCTGAACCTCAACAACACGTCGGAAGGGCCAATGACTATTAGTGTCACAAGACGCATAATAATGCACTATTTTGCGACAGACGATATGTTGATGGACGAAGGGATTTACCGAAGCAGAGCTAGGAGGCTTTTTACTTCTTGATGATATTTCGCATCAATCTACGCATTTTTTCTTCTTTTGGCTAAGCTTAGATCCCATCGGATGGTTCAATATATAACTGAAAACACAACAAATTTCATTTAACCCCTTGGCTCCCATACTCACACACAATCACACTGGAGTGAAATACCACACTATTTTCAGATAAGAAGAGTTATATTAGAAGATAAAAATGTTCCTATCGAACGGGAAAGATTTTGCATTTTCAATTCATAATGTCATCTATATGTTAACAAACTACAACCGACTCATTTCTCACAAAAAGTCATAATCGCGAAGCTGTTACTACTTTACAACAATCAATACAATTTTTTTCTTGTTTTTATTTCACTTCATAAAGGGCAAGAAGTGAAGATTTGTGGCGGGTATGTCGGAAACTTGTGAGCTGATGACATCAGGTCATCTCATTCACTTTGCATTTGCATTTTTTCCCCAGTGTTTCCGTTTAGTAAGAATAGGTGCAAATATATCACTCCATAATTTCCTACATTCACGTCCGATAATAATCACAGCAACCTCACCATTCCTTTCGTAAAATCAGTCTGCAGATTCAATTCAGCTTTAAGATGGAGTAGCATTTCACTTTCGCGCCATCTTTGTTAAGGTAAAAATCGGACAGGATTGGAATTGCTGGCAAAAAGAGGGCAATTACCTTTAGGGGATGGTGGTGGTGGTGGTTGGGGGGGGGGGGGGGGGGGTTGAGAGCAGTCAGAACGCGCGTGCCGGGGGATGCGTACCAGATGAGTTAATGACGAGCTATGGATGCTTTCCGTCAACTTCTAATCTACCGCATCAATCTTTGTAATGACGATGAGTGGATTAGTTCACACCGTGTGGGGGAAAAGAGTCGACACGCTGCGTCCCTGGCACTACAAATGGCAGACGCACCTCATTTCGCACAAAGACTGATAAATCGACGCATCGGATTCATAATGCATGGGCAGCGCTTACATTGTCGTTTTGGGAGAACGTCCTAACGGACCACCTTGCGCACTATGGTAATCGGAGATCCTTTGCCAATGTGACAGTCCATTATCGACCTCATTTTCAACACTGAATCATAATTTGATGCAAACAGGGAAAAGAAGAAATTGCATCAAATGACTGGAGAATCATATAAACCTTTGATTTGCGTAAACGTTTCTATGCTAGGGACTTTTGACAGTGTGTACAATGCCATAGGGTTTTCATATTATGTTATGTCATATTTAACACTTGAGCTTCAAAAATTACCAAGAATCAATAATGAAAGTTATTTGAACGAGACAAATTTGATGTTTACACTCTTACGATAGCGAAACTTCAAAAAGTTTGTTACCCTGTCACCAAAATGATATTGTCTCTGAATAGCATTTAGCCCTTTAAGCACATTCAACCCCTTTATTCTTTGGAAAAGAACATGATGGCTACAAATACCCAATAAAACCAGTGAGTCAATGCCTCCGAAGAATCTGGTTGGGCGTTGGGCAAGGACTATGGAGATTTTTGAGTCCCGTATTGAAAGGATTAAGTAAATTTCCACGTTGGGATTCACCATGAGGAAAAAAAAAACTCTTTAAAAAAACTCCCAAAATTCATCATCTGTGCAGGAGCGTGTTTTGTTTTTGTTTGTTTGTTTTTTCCAGATTCTATGCCAGCGAGTCGACAGCGCGGAGACATGGTGCATAAATTGATCAGCTACTAGTCTAGATTCTGGACTACTTTATGATATTACAGCTTTCCCCGTTGTCAAAACACGACACGTATACTACCTGTTTCAAACGTTGTCAAGGCACATTTCCTAGAATCAGTCCATCCGACGTGTTCGAGAAATTAACATCACACCACTTGACGCACGTAGAGCATGTCGCGCTATCGGTGCGAGAAAAAAAATAAACAAACCTATCAAGGATCTGGTCTAGAGCTTTACGAAGATACTATATGAAACACACTGGCCTTGATAGTATTAATGTTAACTGGTCATAATTTATATCTTATAGCATAACATGTCAGTTTACAATAGCTCTTATGATATCAGATATTTTTTTCCCAATCCCTTTGTTTTTGTTTAGTTGTGTTGTGTTTTGTGTTGTGTTTGTTTGTTTGTGTTTGTGTTTTTTTTATTTGGGCTTGTCAAAGGCTTACTTTTCATGTCATACTGGTATATTATTTGCTCGATGGTAATAGGTTGTACTGTATGTATAGGAGACATTAGGATTGTCGAAATTATTTGGTCCTGTTGTGCTTCAGGGACGTATCGCCTTTAATCATATATATATATATTTTTTTTTCTAAGTTGATTCCTGAAATTGGTCTTACATTCGGTCTTGTTCATTCGACGGACAGTTCCAGTACATTTACTTAGATATTAGGCCTATTTCACCTCACATTGAAATACAGTCTGATCTCTCCTATCCGGCCTCCCTTTATCCGGATCTCACTATTATCCGGACGCAATCTCACCGTGATTTTTTCCAATCCAATACTCACAGGAAAAGGGAGGATTTCCTACTAAAAAAAAATTCTTACACAAACTCACATGGTTTACATGTTATTCCCAACATAAGTAACATACATTTACATCAAATTATTATCCAAATAACATGCATTCATACATTCACTACTCTAAATCAACGCAAGATTATGGACAAAAGACTTTTTCATTAAATCAGGGCACGGTACAAGCGATCGTTCATCGAACAAATTATCAGAGAATTTTGAGCGCAAACCAGGTGACGAGAACGTGACATGTTCATGCAAAGTTGATGCATGTGCATGTAGCTACCATCGGGATACATGAGGCAGCTGCGTGTTTTAAACATTGAGTCTCCCATATCCGGTCAAATCCCTTATCCGGATGAGCACCGGCCCCGACATGTCCGGATAGGAGAGGTCGGACTGTAAATACGTAACAAAGTATACAATAGATTAGAACTGGACATTGTGTCTACATAATAATGGTCTACATAAAAGACTATCTTAACAAGATGTGAACTAATTATGGGGGAACCGCTAAAAAAAAGCAGAGCTTGTAACTCCGGATACCAGGGAAGAGAAAAACAGCGGAAATCCTTTGCAAAGGAGATCGGACACAAAGTAAATACGAACCGCATATCTAAAAGGAAAAACAGCAAAGAAAAAAAAAGAGAAATAGAAGGAGGAGATGCAAAAGAAAAGATAAAGCAAGTATACATGCAGAAATAACGTCATGTTCTTCATGTGTCGTGGACATGGAAAGTATGGGCATGAGCTCATAAAGACACAGATCCGAAAAACAAAAACAAAAGCCCAAAATATCACTTTGTGCAGTCGTGTGTTTGGTTTCCGTTTTGCCAGGAGGACTGCAATTGAATTCTACGAAAGGAAAAAAATGCAAGCCTTGACAATCCATTACAACGGACCTCGACGCTGCTTCAACACTTGCTAACAACATGTACATCTTTGTCAGCATTATCCAGAAAAGAAAAAAAGAACGCGTGTATCATGACACTGGACCGGGGATTCGATTATCTTAAAAAGAAAAGAGAAATCTTTAATGTCAAAACATGTTGAAACGTTATCCAAAGAGCAGGTAGAAATCCAATGTGTCGTCAACAACTTTAATACTATGCTTTATTAAGCACCTCGGGTCAATATCGTACATCTTACATCTTCTATCTCACCTTCAAGAAATTCCTATCTGCAGAAAATGCTGCAATAAGTAATATATGAAATATGGGATTTTCTTTTTACAGATCATTTAAGATTTTACGTAAGTTGATGAATCATAATAAGCTGGAATGAAGACGTATGTAACGGTCTCAACACATTTTGGCTGAAAACAATGAAATTGATTGCGAATCAAAGTTAAGGTTTTTTTTGTTTTTGTTTTGTTTTTGTTTTTGTTTTTGCCTAAAAGTAGCAGCACAGCACTGAGAAAGCCAGATAATGTCGTGTTTATTTTTAAACATGTATTGCAATGCTCAAGTTTACAAAGTTCTGAGTGGAACCGATATAGTTAAAGTGAAAATGCAAATGCAAACGTGAACTTTCGTCAAAGTATGTTCGTCTTATTTCAATCACTGTTAACTAATCGTAAAAAGCTTGGATATGAGGATGTAGCAAAAGGCTTACACAAAACTGCAAATATTGTAGCTTAAACTCTATGATTTAGTATACTGAAAATAGAACAGTGCCTCCCAACGTATTTGATATTTGAAAAGAGAATATAAGTGACAAATTATTGCAATAGGCAGTTTAGCCTGATTGGCGCTGGCAAATTGCAGACAGGCTGTTTACTTCCTGCTGTGGTGCCGCGAATGTTCACCACTCGTCACATCACCGGCAAGACTATGTTGCGACAATTATCTCCACGTTCAAGGAAACATTTATTTTACTCAACATATGGTTATCAAAGATGAACAAAAGGAAAATACGGTGGAAGGACGTTGCCTCCTTCAAAGTCGTATCTTGCTCTCTCGCGGTCGCATTCTCGACAGGTAGCTAACTATCACTACGGGAAAGCTACGTCCGTTATTTATAGCTCGACGGAAATTGCACAGCATTGATTTTGCGAGGAGCGCTCAATCACGTTTATGGCTCATTTTTTCCGATGTTCTTCTGGCCGCATCCTCCGTGCTCCGCATGTCAGTGTAGGAGATGCTTTTGGCCTTCCTACAGGGTGTCAGGAAAATACAAGGTCTGCACTGGCATACGAAATACAAAAAGAAATCAATTCAAGCTCTAGAGCAGAACTGATGAGACGCACAACCCAATCAGCGTCGTCATTAAACTCAAATCAACTCAAGAGACAAACAATGGACATTTCGTAGAAGAAAAACAGCCTTGAAAATAAAAACAGTGGAATTTTGGATTTAAGTAAACCCTTTTACGCCGTTCAATGTGACCGGCTTGTTAGTTTGTCTTCTCGTAAATTGGATACTTTGTACAATCGTTCGAGATTCCCTTCACCAAAAAAACAAAAAACAAGAACAAAACAAAAACAAAATGCCGAAAGTACGCCCAGATTCATCGCTTCATTTTCCAAAGCATGAAGGCGACCCTAAGCGATCATTTGGCAGTTTTGATTTGTCGTAGAAAAGGAAGCACACAGCCGAACACAAGGAGGAAACCCAATATCTTTCGTGTTCAAAACTTGTGACACTTTCAACTATTTTTAGCCTGAATCCGATAGCCGCCTGCCGTACATGCCGTATTATCTTTCATATGCTTCTAGCTCAGGGAGCGGGAATAAAAATATTTCCACTCTTTTGATTTCTTTTTTTTTTTCTCCCACGTACCGGCGGGATATGCTTCGTAAATGAATTCATCGTTGCCTTGAGATCAAAGAAATCAAAATTTTCCTTGGGCATAAAATCTTGGTCGGGATGGATGAATGAAGTGTGACTGACTATATCATTTCCAACTCCCTCAAAGTTATTGTAGATTCCAATCAATATGATTTCCGTCGTTGGATATGGACACGTGGGACGCAAAAACTCCCTCGATCGGAGCATCCATTTTCTTCTGTGCATGCAAAATGTATTCAGAATCATTATTCATTTCATTCAGAACGTGAAAAAAGGCCATGGGAAAGTAAGAATTAATTTGAGTTGTGCATTCCCGTAACAAGTTTGCGGTAAAGGTGCTCTTAGAAAAGTCATTTGAGAGTACATTGACCTTAGTATGCCTTCGAGAACCAGATGGGTCATGTAAAATGCCTGTGGAGTTAATATTTTGTTTGTTTGTTTGTTTGTTTGTTTGTTTGTTTGTTTGTTTGTTTGTTTGTTTGTTTGTATTTTTGTATTTTTAAGTCTCAGGGATGGGTAATTACTGAATGTTAGCCCGCATTATCAGACACAGCGACCTCTGGACCTATCGACCATGAAAGATGTTATTGCACTGACACACGCAACTCATTCCATTCAGGCTTTGTGAATGATAACGGGTGCGTATAGCTCAAAGGTATCGTTTGGGGGAGATCTGACTCCGCAGCATAGAAATATAAGAATACAGTATGTATATCTATTTGCGTATACCCTGGTTATAAGACATCGGACTCAGACTAAACATCAGCTAGTCTAAAAAAAAATCACAGAATCAGGACAACTTTAGAGGAAATGTAAATAGCTACCTCCGGTGTGACAAAAAATATTCCAATCAAATTCATTCAACTGAGAATCTTGGTGCGTGTGTGTGTGTATTTCTTCTTTTGTTTTTGCCTTTTTTTTGGGGGGGGGGGAGATTGGGTTAAGAGTGACCTACATCTAGTTCAAGCTATCGATTTAGCACTGGGGCCCCATTGCCAAATTTTTGGGTCTTCTTTTCGGACAAACTCATTCACAGTGAAATCTCGTTAACGTAATATCGTTAAAAAAGTTCTCTGAGCCACGTTTTGGGGGCTTGTTAACGGAATACTACTCTTGACAAGGGATTGTTATAACATACTAAAAAGCAGCCATAGTAGGCTTTATGCACATTATAGTGTGTAACCGGTATAGGAAACCCCCAAACATAAACGCAGTGAGAGAAGTAACGTTAAAGTTAATCAATAGGCAGAACATTGTTTCAGACTATAATGAGTGGGGGGGGGGGGGGGGGGCGTTGCGTTCAGACGAGTTTGAGCAAAGTTATTTCCGAGAAACTCCCTGTTTTGTGTCATATATCATTTATGACTTCTGTCAGAATTTTCATCACTTTACACCATGTCATGTTCAAACCAGCACAATGACAATAATCGTACTCGGCGGAATCAAATGATTTCACTTCCAAAATATAGAGAAAAAAAAATCCAAGAAAATACACGCACTTTACAGATATGCGTGGCAGAGCGTTGTACAGACTATGACTGCAATTCAATTTTTGCCTCTTCATTCCCCAAATTCTGTGAAACGTAATATTGAGCATGTGTCATTAGGAACACGTGATGTCTCAATGGAGGAACATGGTATATCATGTAAGTGTCAAGTGCGAATGCGTTTGCCTTGCGTTTTGTGACCGCTGGATTAAAAAAAAAAAATGGATTCTTTCAATGTCGTGTCACAGTGTATCAAGTTTACCGCCCTCGCTGTGGGATGCGGAAAATCTGATGAAAGAGAGAGAGAGGGGTTAAGTTCTTCCGCGGATCAATTGCAACCGCCATCCTCTGCACAAAATATGCCTATCGCTGGCGACGGAAACCATTTCTTGCATAACCGTTCACCAGGGAAATCAACTTTTATCCCGACTTGAGCAGGTGGGAGACACTCACACCGATTTACTGGGAAAAAAAAAGATAAAAACCTCCACGTTTCCTGCATTTCGGTACAGCTGATGCATCAGTGGGTAGGACTAAGTGTCAGCATTAAAGTCGTTGCTCAATGCCGTACTATACTCGACCAGATAAAGACAATGTCAATAGGCAGAGATAGATTAGCGAAGCGAAGAAAAGTATGCAGTCCGTGTCTACTGCGAACTCCTGACAGCACTGCGATGTACTGTTTGTGCTGACTTATTCCTGTATTTGCGTGTGCGTGCGTGTGTATATTGTGTGTATGTCGTTCCTGAGAGAAGGGACATTATACACAAATGATTTCCGATAACGTGACTACGCATAGCCACAGCAAGATATCCCGCATTTAAGACTTATTCCCTTATTCCCTTATCCCCTGTTAGACTAAAATGTCATAAATCACACAGCTAGGGAAATTACCCAAAAGGACGGTCGTGTGGACATTACTCTCGCTGTCTTCTCTTACCAGTTACAACTTCTATGGTTTTCCACGGTTTTTTTTCTCAGGGTTTATAAAAGATGTTACAATGATGTCACTTTGAGTACAATAAATGACCCTCTTCTGTTCTGAAAAGACGGAAAGATTCCAACTTTTAAGACGGGTTTTACATTATGAAATTTGGATGTGAGCTGCTGGGAATATCAAGCTTTACAGTTTGTAAAACCAATATCCTGTATTTCCTTCAAGTGAAGTCTCATGCGGTATATGATTATTTTTCATAATCATTATGTCTGAAATGAATTATACAAAGAATTCAAAGCTTCAAATATGAAGACAAATTACTGCTTCTACCTCGAGATGGGGAGAATTAACGTCCAAACTCTCATTGACTTCATGAAGGAAACTACATGTAGAAATTTCCAATTACAGGAAAATTAAATTCGAGGTTTGCAAGTGCATCTGTTTGCACTGTTTTATTTGTTCTTTATTATTGTGGAAAAAAAAGAAGAGGAAAGTACGTATTGTTATCACCACTATAGCAATGGGACTACCAAGGAGTCTACTTGTTCTTATTACCGTATGATATACTAATACCAATACTACTGCTGCTGCTGCTGCTACTTCAACTACAACTACTGCTATTATCTCTTATGATAATAATAATAAAAATTGTACTTCTACTTCTACTACTACTTCAGCTACTATTAACTTTTTTTTCAAATTTTATTTTCCCAATTCACATGCTGCTTCATATACCAAATACATGCAAAATAATGAATAGTACATTATGGGAAAAAAAAACATATATAAAAAAAATTATGGTATAAGAGCTTGCCATTTGCTCACATGAAAATCTAGACGATTCTTTTTCATAGCTATGATGCGTTCTGTATTTTCCAAATGCTTCAAAGAAAACAGAAACGGACTTAGAGTTGGAATGATATTTTTGATTTTACAAGAAAATATAAAATATTTTGCATAATAGATAATTGTATTCACGAAATGTCCCCTTTCAACATGCAAAGTTCCAAAACAGATTTCTTCAGCTACTATTAACTTGATTATAAATGGAGGGACGGGTTGTCGTTCATCAACAAGGATACTGTACACCCTTACATAATACAAACAGTTGTCCGTAGTGCTGGTCTTGTCAGCCTTTTTCGTCTCCTCTCACTCCCCACCCCACCCCCACTACCCTATATCCCTCCAACGAGTACGCGCATGAAAGAATGAGTGGTATGTGTGTTTATGAAGGAGACAGTAAGGGCACAGTGACTGCTGTACACTCTACCAACGAGTGCGGGTTTGTGTGTTGTTTTATTGGAATCTGTAAGCGTAGATTGAATGTTACTGAATAATACATCTGTGCACGTGTGCATTATTATTCATTTATTGTATGTGTTTGAGTTGGCGTGTTTTTAAACGTCTTGAGAATGTCCTTGTGATATTATTGTTTGTTGATATCATAATGGAAGGGAAATGTGGAAATGCAATTAAATACATAATCATTATCATATAATTATGTGCATAAATGTCTAATTATGACATAATTTGATTACATTCCCACGGAACGTAATATCATTCAATCAAATCGTTTCTATTTTAGAATTAATGAACTCTCTCTCTCTTCTCGTTCCAGTAGTAAATTGGAATAAGAAGCCAGGAAAAACGACGCTCCGTCTCGCGGGGAATGATGGGATACCACGAGCTCGGATGAGAGCCTTCCGGCTGACGGCGGCCATCGTCGGCGGGTTCGTGGTGTGCTGGAGTCCCTACTACGTCGTGTCCACATGGTACCACGTCGACCACGGCTGGCAGGAGAAGACGTCGCCGCCCAACCCACAGTGGCTGTTTGATTTCCTCATCGCTCTCGGATATCTGAACACGTGTGTGGACCCCGTCCTCTACGGTATCTTCACGACCAAGCTGGCGCGCGACGTAAGCCGCTGCTGGCGATCGTCCAAGCCCATCAACAGAGGGCGCATGAGGCTTACCAGTCGGCGCTCAACATCGTCATCGAACAACAACCCGGTGACAGCTGGGTCGTCGGTACGATTCGGGATGACCACGGTGAACGTGCCCACCGAGGAAAGACATTCGGTCCACTTTACTATAACGCATGAAGAAACGAAAACTGAAATCAACTGAGACAGAATGAGTCGTCTTAATGAACAGGAAATTCTGTACTTGATACAATAGAACAGTTTACATTGGTCACTCTATGAAAGCCAAGTCACTCTTGGAATGCCTCCCAGAAATGGTCACGTGACAAATCATTTTAAACATGTTTTCTAATGACAATAATTATGCCCCAGTATACGCATTATACTAACTCATGACAATTTTCCAGAAGCTTTTATACTAAAGTTTGTTCCACAATATCGAGTGTATGGTAAATGATCCCGATGACATTTCATTTTTTTTTTTCTGAACGAATAAACAGAGAGAGATAGGGAAAGTGTTCCTGGGCTGTCATTGATGATTATGGCACTTTACCACTATTATCTTTATAGTCATGGGGTTTAATTCATGATCGGCCGATGGATACGTGAGGACCATCTAGCTTCCATCACCCCTCCACCCCCCCCCCTTCCTTGCTTCTGCCGTGTCGTAGCTGCATAGTGAAGAAAAGTCACCGTGGATCCTTCATCCACTCGGTAAAAAAAAAGTGTCATCGCGTAATAATGTATTAGCCGGTGTTTGAACCTATACATCTTTGGTCTCAGACCACAAGTTTTTCCACAAGGACTCCAGGTTGAAAAAAAAAAGAAATGTAAAGAGATTAAAGCAAACTCAAAATGACGCAAGCCCTTGGTGAAGTTCTCACAATGCAAACGTAAAAATGCACTGGACACGGCGAGATACATAGTCACTATTCTGTGTTCAAATTATTCGATGTTTAGGTTGTGGTGCACGACACTAAGCAACTTGTGATAACGGATGCACGTCACGAGACCGACACCCACGAGTTAAACAGCCCACGAGTCATACAGCCCACGAGTCATATAGCTCACGAGTCATACAGCCCATGAGTTATACAGCTCACGGGTCATACAGCCCATTAGTTCGACACTAAGCTAACAAGGCCCACGAGACCGACACATTAAGACCCGTGTTGTATCTGTCGAACTCGTGGGCTTTATTTGCCACGTGTCGAAATCATGGGCTGTATGACTCGTGAGCTGAATGACTCATGGACCTGTTTTCAATGTCGAACTCGTGGGCTGTATAACTCGTGGGTGTCGGTCTAGTGGGATGACCCCGTGATAACACCATTTTCGTTTCGGCAGTCATGTGCATCCACCACGTTCTCCTATATTGGTCATTCCCCCTGTAAGATGATGCTGTTTACGACTGTTATAAACATGTTTGGAAGTTGCTTAATTGCCACAAGTAGCACGTAGTTTACTTCCGTCTCCTGTTTTGAGAGTATTGCGTTTCTCGAAAGACAACTAATTTTAACACGAGGCGAACGTAAATGCACAAAAGAGTGGGTTTTGTTTTTGCTTAAATTTCTAATTCTCGCTGGAGCTCTTCATAACAACTATATTCGGTTTATTTTGGATTGTTTGGGGGGTTTTCTTCTCATGGCATCTGATGCATCTTTATCCATGACGCAAACTACACTGAGGATGCCTCTTATAAATTGTGTCGTACTAAAGTGTTTCCGTTCTATTTTTTTTGAGGGGGAATCTTGATAATAGAAAATGGCGGATTTTATCGTCGATTACTGTAATTTTTATACTTCCAGGGCATTTTGTTTGTTCAAGGTTAAAAATATACCGTATCAAGATCATTGTGTTCTAATGGACGTAACGTTGAGTCTATTTTCATGTTACATGTATTAAAAATAGAGTAAAAAGGAATAGATACAAAAAGAAATGCAGAAGTAAAGATCTGCCCATCTGAAAGCAAGAAATGTAACTCATTAGGATTTCTATCTTGACAATTAAGGCGTTCCACGCCTCAACAGTGCTTGAGAATGCTTGCTTCAACAAAAGTTGCAAGGTCATCGTTCATAAACTCCCTGGTAATAATTTCCAAGAAAAAAAAACACAGTGAACTATGAAGAGTTGCTTTGGATTAAGAGGATCTTAAATAAAATAGGGTTAATTGTCCCCCGCCCAATAAAAGAACCTAAAGCAATAGCACAAACAAAACTAACGATTTCTTTTATTTTTTCAGATAGGCTGGTCTGGTACTATGAGTGTTGTTCGGTTTTAAGCGAAAGCGCACTATACGTTAACTATCCATATCGTCAGACACATAATACACACTCAAAAGAAGCAAAGCAAAAAAAAAAAAAAAGATTCATGGAGCGATAACATCCTTAAGAGCAACAATGTTAGAGAGGAGAAGTTGTTCAAACAGTTTTTTTAAATTGCATTGTATTCATTTGTCAGTATTTGCGACTTGTGGGCGCCCTGATAAAAGAGTTCCTGTTTATGCCCTGGGCTAGTTTTATATGCACGCTGGACAGTTACCACATGTGTCTAGCTTTTGCTCAATGCTTGAAGTAAAACATGGATTTATGTTACAATTAATCAAACAGATATAACTTCAAATCAGTGATCTGTTACAGTTCGCCTTCAAAGACTTCCTCTTCCGGTAGGAATGAGGTAATTATTAAATATTTAATAATAATGTAAACATTGTTCAAGAAATTTTAGTTTCATGATGATGGATTGTGATATGCTATAATCTCGGAGGGGGATTATAACTATTCAATTCGGTTCGAGTTAGTTAAGGTATCTGCGGACCACCTTGTTGTTCATTCCGAAAGAAGCCTGTAAATGACAATACCTACAGAGCATATGCATAGCGATATTTGACTGTAACATTCGGTTGGAAGACACGATTATTGGGTTGGGATCGGTAAAGGGCAGAACGGACCAATCAGATGTTTGTATACCACAGAAGAATGGAAAAAAAAAAACGGAAAGAAGCATGGCAAGTCTACTAGTCTAATTTAATCGCCTTCAGAGTATGCTACGTCAACCGTCAATTTAGAAGAAAATAAAAAGAACCTGGCAGAAACCTGGCAGAGAACACTTTACATGAATCAAGTGCGGTTCCTGCTTGTTTTTTATAACATCACCCATTTCTTTAGATGGTGTTTGGTATAGGACCTACTGAGTAGATGATCATGGCCCACTGACTGATCTGAATTTATTCTACCTTTTTCAATTCCTAGTAACTATTTTCCCCTTGAGAATACTTATAACAGAGAGAGGGAACGGTTTTTGCAACATATGGAAAAATTTAATGTTTTACGCAATCATGCTTGTCAAACTGATCATGTCAAACTGGTTTAAAACTAGGATTGCGTCTTGCTTATCCTCCTCTTTTCCCCCTTCATTCCCTTTGATCTCTTTTTTGATCTCGCCAATCACCAAAGGTGAAACATTTTCACCCCATCTCCCCCCCCCCAAAAAAAAAAAAAAACCTGGTCTACTTCCCTCCTCCTCAACCCCCTCATCCTCCTCTTGCGCTTCATCCTCCTTCTCACATCCTCCTGTTCTTCTTCATCCTCCTCAACTCATCTCCGCCCCTCCGCCCCCTCCGCCCCCTCCGCCCCCTCCTCTTCCACTGCGCTCCTCCCCCTTTTTATCCTCCCCCTGCTCCCCCTTTTCTACTTCCCCACCCATCCCCCGCCTCCTAAACCCTCTCATGACATCCACTTTCATCAGCGTTTGCCTTCTGACATGATTGGTCACTGATTTCTTACTGAGAAAGCAGAATAAATTACTCCCTAGCTCTCCTCCGTGAGGCTTGCTAATTTGTTAACCGCATCAAAGCTTGGCACTCGGGCTTTCTTCAAGTGTGTTTACATTACCCTTCTCTCGACTGCAGCCAAATTGTGTCGTGCTTGCATCATCTGCTGCTCTTTAAAATCGCAGACTTCCTGAAATCCTTAATGATATCTTGGGCGTGTTTCATCCCTTCCAAGTTCCAGGCGGGCAGATCTTGAGGCACGCTACCTGACCTGAATCATACATATCTCACACCTCCTTTCTTGAAGTATGTATCAACCTAAACGCAGCATGATTACAATAATTTGCAAAGATGCGTCGAAAACACGCGCAGATTGGAATGGCAGGAATCTTAATAATAAGAGCAATTGAGGTACTGTTAAAACCTGATTTTTGATCATAATTGAGCGCACACTTGAAATTGAAGACAATGGATGAAAATGAGGAAAATACAACAGATGGCCGGAGGGGGGAGGGGAAGGGGACACACCCTAAGATTTTGGATACTTAATTGTCAAGGAGTTTATAAGTGCCAGGAAGTTGTCGAGTGACTTACGACCTCCCTCACCGATATATCAAAACTTGAGGGTAGAACACTCTGTAAAGTCCTGACAGGGGAAAAAAAATCAAAATTTGTTGTGTCATACGGGTTTGTCAAAGTGCTCCGACAATACATACCTACAACTTTGAATTAAAAAAGAAATCCGTCTCGAGTCGGTGGTCGTTGTGTTATAGAATTGCATGGTGTATGAAAATTCATTGCATTGATTGTGCTGGAATCATTCCAGTCTTATAGCCGTGTATCATTTGCAATTTGTCAACATGAAAAAGTTTCGCCATTGTAAGAGGACAATTGCATATGCTACCCAAGGACAAATATAAGTAACTGTTTTCCATTGAGAGACCTATGTTTAACTGGCCAATTACACTGCATTTGAAATTGTGGTAACGCAGGAATTCACTTACAAAATAATGCAGATATTTCCGTTTGGAAGAACATAATACATTTGACATGAATTAAAGAACGCTTTGGAATCCATTTTATGTTTAATATACAGAGAAGTTTTGTTTGCATCGGCCGTTGAATTCCATTTCTCGTGGGGGAATGTAGGTGAGTTTACACAGACGTACATTCACACAAACACACACACACATACATGTGAGCACATGCACACATTAACGTCGTTCATGTACGTTGGAGTCAATGTCTGTTCATGTGAGAAGGAAAAAAAAGAATCATCAGGGCTATGAGCAGTGGTTACGTCTGAAGACGACGATATTGTTTTATAAAATAATGAAAATTGTACTACAAAGGTTATTGTATATTCTACCAAAACAAAACAGAACAAAATAAATCATTGACTCACCTAAAGAATGAAGAAGTGTGTACTTTTGAATCATTACGTTTATGTTTTGTCTATCTTAAAACATGTATTCACTTGTACTGCCTTTATGGTTAAAGGATGATCTTCTGAGAAGACTTTTAATATAAAGCATCCTAGCTGTCTACGGAGTGATACGTGAGCTGTATGTATTGTTTGAAAGACCGTCCGAGAGATTCAGGCTAAATCTGGGTAGGAAAAGAAAACACGCAAACTGAAACGTGAGAAGAAAAACAGGCGTATAGGAGGAGTAACATAATACGCGGAAAAGAGTCGGGATGACCACGTCAGTATATGACTTGTGATAGAAACAAGCCCAAAACTCAGCTCTACATAAATAGAGAGTTAAGAGGAGGAAAGAGAAAAAAAAAACAGACTACACAAAGGAACAGAAAGAGAAATATGAGGAGAAAAAAAAGATAGCAAAGAGGAAAAGAGGAGAATACATAAAGTAGATATCACAGGAGACAGAAAGGGAGAGAGATTAACCAGCTGAAGACCAATTCCGAGTATACTCGGGCAGGTGTCAACTGGAATGGCAGGTTAAAACGAAATCTGCTCGGCATCAACGGGTTAAGAAATACGAGTAGGGGATAGAGCGGAGAAGACGAATAGAACGTGGTATTACTGGAAAGACAGAGTTATTGGGAGGGATGGGAATATAGAGAAACACATACACACACACACACACACACACACACACACACACACACACACACACACACACATACATACATATACACACAGCCACACACACAGAGGGGGAGATCTAAAGAAGAGGAAGGGCCAAAATATAAAATCACAAAGAAGGGCGGGAAAAGGATCGAGTGCTCTCGAGATACTACAGACACGTCCTTCCCACGCAAGAACTGTTTCCTAAGCTGATCTGAGATGCCCTCTTAACTGATCAGTGGTAAGGGTGAAACAGCTAGTAACATGCAATTTGGTCCATGAGTCTGTAGATCGTGCACTTGATGAGGAAAAATAAATGTTAGTAACGCGGACGAGCGTAGAGGACAAGTAGGTCCCGTCAACGAACTTAAAGGGATGGTATAGTTTTTGAGAGATGGGGTTTCAGATTTTTAACTTTTTTGTGAGATAACAAGGAGCCACTCATGAAATATGAAAGAACATACTATTCTAGGAGGAATTCAAGATTTATTTGCTGAAAATCGGTTTTGAATTGGCAGAGATATCCAATAACAAAGGAAAATAAAATGGTTCGTATAAAAGGTTGGTTCCACCATCTTATTTGGACTATTTTTTTTTTAATATCTCAGCAATTTCAAAATCGATTTTCATCAAATAATTTTGAAATCCTCTACGATGCTCTTTCATATTTTATAAGTAATTTCCAATTATCTCACACAAGAGAAATAGAGAGAGAAAAAAAATAAATACAAACCCGAAGCGCCATACCAACCAAAAATATACCATCCCCTTTAGAAAAGACTTGCTATCACGTCACGGGTTCAGAAAGCTTCAAAGCCTAACGACAGTCAGAGAGAGAGAAAAAACATACACACACTCACAATTCCTGTTTCACTCGCATCATTTTGTGCAGAGACTCTCCGAAGAGTGAGTTTATCCTGCAAGTAGTGACATCACACTGGTTCAAGAACCTCTTGTACAAACCACTATGATCAGGTTACCATGGCTACCTATGAAATGGTGGCTGAAAGGCGCCATAAGAAATGTAGCATCCAGTGACCCTTCAGCGACACATGTGGACTGAAGTGGATATTCTTGACTTAACGAGGAAATCCATCCCAAAAATAGATAAACTCTCAAAAAAAGATTTGAAAAACTCTCTACTCCTTATCCAAAAATGGCAAATATTGGATAAGAACTAAGGAAAATGTGACATTTTTAAATTTCAAAATTTTTTCGGCAAACATTCTTGACCAGTCCTCATGAATATTCAAATGAGCGATTTGATGATGTCATACCCTCACAATTTTCCATGTATGTTACAGATAAAATTTAGGGGGGAAATTATTCTTGCCTCGTAAAGTTAAAAACATATTCCCATGCCAAGATATATTTGGGTTACCATTTGTCCCATTTTATTCTGGGTGGGTTTAGGCAAGTTTTAAATCTGTAAGGCTCAAATATGAGATTTTGTCATCTAAGTATGTAAAATGAATAAAAAGATGAAATGTTGTTATACATGGAATAGCCTATACACACGCAAAGATCCATTTTCTCTCATTTTTCTATCATTTTCAATCCATTTTCTACACCCAGATATACGCACAGGATACACACACAAAGATACACGCAATTCCTGTACAGATACTTACTTGCACACACACACACACACACACACACACACACACACACACACACACACACACACACACACGCACACACACACAGATGTATACAAACAGATTCACACAAATACAGACAGATACAAACAGATACACACCGACACACAGATTACACCACTATGCGGAAGTGCGATGATTTGATCCATATAATTACATGTATATTGGTACTGAGATGGTTGAGCGAAAGAGTGCCACTGGGTAACATCTTCGCATGGGTGAGTACATGTGTGGTTTTTGAGGGTCCCGTGGCGTGCTTCCTGTAGGCTCTGCAAGTATCAAGATCTGTGTTTTGGATTTGTCTATAACCCTTTGGCGTTTTCGCGGTTGTTGGAGCAGCCACACTTTGAGGTACTCTGGAAAGGGAAAATGGACGAGGCTCGAGGCTCAGGACTTTCAAACTGAGGTTCTGAGTTCGAATCCTATCAGGTGTTTGCGTCCCTGGACAAGAAGACAATGTGTTTACATACGCACCTTGCTTTCCATCATTTAAAGGGCGGTACGACAAGTTAAAGTAAAAATCAATACAGGTACGTTAATAAAATATCGTTCTGCCGTGATCTGCCAGCAAATTTTGAACTTCAAATACCCTGGCTATCTCAGTTAAAAAAAGAACAAAAAGTAATATCACGACTGTGCTGATAGTACATAAGCATTTCCATAGCTTATTAGTTTTAAAAAGATAATTCAATAAATGGAAATACAACGTAAGTTACATTCTACTAATGATTGTCTGTATTCTCTTATTAGTATCGTGGGTTTCGAGCGAAAATAGTGTGTCGAAGAAGTGTTATTCATGGGAGAATCACCAGTTTATTTGAATCGGAAAATCATGCCTTGATAAAGCGAGTATTCATTCATGAACAATATTCTAATGAGCACATATGAGTTCATCATGTCAACAGTGTTTGTGTGAGGTTGGCATTAGATCTTGAACCTCAAGTAAGAGACGGACAATTTGAGCCTTGCGTTGTTTGTAGTGTATAAAAGGTATACAAAATCATTGGAACGCTCTGATTGTGGTTTTTAGCTGGTTAATTCTCTTTGATGTAGCTATTATTGTCGGCACTTGATCCGGACAATAAAGGGTTTGGTCTTCACACGCAAGTCTATTTTCACGTCATCCTACATGTGATTGTGCTGTTGGACACTGTTCTCTCTAGATGTTAGAGAAAGCGGCTGGCAAGGAAAGACTAGGCTACACGGGTTGTTGAGCACTGTCCTCTCTGGAATTTTAGAGAAAGCGGCTGGTAAAAAAAAAAAAAGAAAGACTAGACCTCTTGGGGATCATTCAAGCAGAACACCCAGAGTCAATATAAGAGATGCAACCCCCGGATGCATAAACCCCGGATAATATAAACCCATACATATATATCATTATGAATTAATATAATATGCGTAGTAATATATATATATATATATATATATATATATATATATATATATATATATATATATTATTGCGCATTTATACAATATTAAACCAACATATATATATCGCTATGAAGTTATATATTATTATGAATCATATAACATGAATCCATATATACATTATTATGAATATCATTATGAATTTATATGAAATTATATACAGTTACGAATTTATGAACCCAACACATATATCGCTTTATCCCTCATTTCATCTAACAAACCACCCATCCTCATTAACAACACATGATTTTATATAAGAATACGCATATTGTGGGGAAAATTATCAGTAGGTAGATTCCCATTAAATACAACAATAGAATAGAATAGAATAGAATAGATGGTCGGGCGGAATTCTCCCTGTTGATCGCTGTGAGTGGACGTGCAGCACAAGATCCTCGCGCAACTGCGCATCACGCACACATACACACTACATAGTCATCACCACCACCATCACCATCATCATTACCACGATCCCGCTCGAAACCGACAGGGGCGCTACTGCAGAAAGTGCGTGCCATTACAATCACCACCATCCACACTCACGCCCAGCAACATACACCACCACCTTAATTCCCATCAAAACGGCAGGACGAGATCGAAAGCGTATAATAACCCGCAAAGCCCGAACAAGTACAGCAGACACCTATCACTCGATATTTCACTTTTCATAATAGATTATGAGACATTCACTGTACATTCTTCTCCAATAATAAATTTTATCAATATTTTTAACAGATAGAGGAAAAAAGGAAGAAAATGAAGAAAAAAGCCCAAGTTTTCCTTATTTCCCTCCTCATTATTTACTGTACATTCTTCTCCAATAACAAATCTTATTAACATTTTTAACAGATAAAGAAAAAAGGAAGAAAATTAAGAAAAAAGCCCTAGTTTTTCCTTATTTCCCTCCATCCGAACCTTGATGATTCCACTCTTGCAACTTTGAGGATTTTGAGATATGTAAAGTGGCGGCAAAAATCAAAAATTTCCAAATGAATGGCAAAAATTGTGATTTTCATTGATTCAGGAAGTTGAATCCAGGATGAAAAACTATGCTTCTTACTGTCTTTCTTTACATGCTCGCAACAACAGTATTCTATAAACAGTACGATATCTCAGTAATATATGTGCCATAGAATGTTTTCACTCGTACAGAAAAGATGGAAATTAATAGCTTCTGTAAGAGATGAATGTCTGACACTTAATCTAAAAAGACGTGAAAATTGCTTTTTTTAATGACCTCCAATGACTCACGAGATGTGACTAGCCTATAATGTACAGTGTAGTTAAATTGTTTGACGTGTCAAAAAAGTTGGCTTCATATCACTTACGACTTTAGAAACAGATCTTTATTTTGAAAAATCCCCCGCGGAAAAATTCCTGCGTATGACAACGCATGTACGCTATTTTCCTACGCGAGGGTACAATAGCCATTACTTCGCCTTCCACCCCCCCCCCCCTTACCTAATTTTGCCGCCACTGGTTGCAGCACACGAGACGAGTTTCAACACTTAAATCAAAAAGTTACACAATTGACACTAGCCGAAACACAGTAACTTTTATCATCTTGGAAGCCATGTTGGCCGCTAACTTTAACCACGCTTGTATGTTGGTGTTTTTTTTTGTTGGCATTTCAAGATAGTGCGTATGTGTGTGTGTGTGTGTGTGTGTGTGTGTGTGTGTGTGTGTGTGTGTGTGTGTGTGTGTGTGTGTGTGTGCGTGTGTGTGTGTGTGTGTTCGTGTCGACAAAAAAAATGTGTATTCGTGTGTGTGTGTGTGTGTGTGTGTGTGTGTGTGTAGCGAAGGGAGGGGTGAGAAAGGACAGAAAGGACCAAACGAGACGAGAGTCTTGATATAAACAAGCCAACAATAATAAAAACAAGCCAACAATAATAAAAACAAACCCTTGCAATAGTTCCGATAAACTGTGAACAAAAGGAAGTAAATGCAGCGACGCCTACACGTAGAACCACCGAAATGAAAATAACAACAGCGAAACAAACGTTGTTGGTATTGTAAAAAGACTGGTGAATTTGCTGAGGAGACAAAGGACACTAACCAGGGCTGAAGGGCTGGACAATGGGAAATGTAAGATATAAACCATAAAAGCAATGTATGAAATGGCGTATTTCTCCAAAAAGGATTCGGCGACACATATTGCAAATAAAACCAGGTCATTTCATATTAACTTGGTGCGTGAAATGTCGAACACGCTCAACCAATGCAGAGTTATGATGATAGAAATCGAAGAAAGTCACCTTTGGTAGGTTCTCCTGGTTATACGTATTGCAAATGGAAGCATATTCCTTCAGACTCACGGCACCCATGGCCATCAAACCGTGCATAAATCCAAACAACATCGTGTTATTATTTTTCTTTTTTACTGCAGACCGCAGCGTTGAACGTATGAAATGGATTACGACTAAATCCGCCATTTTGTATCTTGGCGTCGGACTGTCCACGTTAGGTGCCGTCGACGAGCAGACGACCGATAGGTCCTCGTGCCAATATCCTGACCATTTCGAGCTGATATTACGGCTTGTGCTGGAGGTGTTTTATCTATCAAGTCCAGAACACTTTTATTGAAATCGTTTGTTGTTTCAGCCGGTGAATGAAGCAATGGTTATTTGGAATATTTGAAATATGAATTCGAAAAGGAGAGAGAGAGAGAGAGATGGAGAATAAAAGGTCGTGACCCATGTATTTCGGTGAATCACCTTTTATTATGACGTCAAACCAACGAGCCTGCTGGGACTTCTTTGGTCGTTTTACTTTCCTTTCTTCTTCTCTCTTTGTTTGTGATACCACCTGTATACAGAACTGCGGCCTGCCACCACCAAGATTGTTTTACTGATATTCCAAGACACATGAGAGAATCTAAAGTAAATCTTCTTAAACCATAAGTTGGACTTACTTCATCTTGGAGCAGTGGCGGATCCAGGACGAGGTGCACAATTAGGCGCCCCCACCCCTTTAGTTTTTGTTTCCTTGTTTTAATGAAAAAAAAACAATGAAAGGGGGCGTGCGCCCCTTATTTTTTGTTCTTTTTTTAAAAGAAATCATCCTTGTCAGATTGTAGTGGCATCAGAAAATTGCGCTTAAGCTTTTTTTTTTTCTCTCTTTTTTTGCTTGTCAGTAATGAAACCCGGAAGTGGCACGAGAAAATACCTGCTAAGGCCTTTTGTTTCTTGCTTGACAGCTGATTAAACCCGGAAGTGGCACCCAAAATATAAACTGCTTTGCGCTCCCCTCCCCCTTTACGGAATTCCTCGATCCGGATTAACAGTCATGTAGAGTGACTGGGGAAGAGCCTCCCAGCTGTGACAAGTTTCGGTGACTCTTCGCGCAGTTGATTTATTTCGTCCCCAGGACAGACATGGCGATGAAGATTGATTTTCATAAATTCGATTGTTTAACACGGTTTGGAATACTGTAAATTATGATAATAATGCTGACAATGAGGATGGCTTAGTGAAATAATGAACTTTAGGTGCTATGAATAACATAAGTGAGACGAAAACTTATTTTATGTGGGTTTTTGTTTTGCTTCGTTTGTTTTTGATTGATTTGTGTGGTGTTTTTTTTTAATTGTTGGCTTTTTATATTGCTTAGGGGGTATACTAGTAAAACATCACATTTTTTTAAATATCATATTGCGGTGCTCTGGCTATAAGATCTATAATGATAATGTCAACAACCATCATCAATTAGTTTGATTGACGAAAATATATAATAGGCTCCATATACTTTTTCACACTCTCGCTCGAATGAAGTAAGCTATTCATGTATAATGATTATAACATCAACCCATTCAATACGAGATGCACAAATTGTCATAAACTTTGTACAGGATACGTGAAGATCCGGTAAGCAATTCGCTTAATCGTTGGGAAAACAAAAGGCGCGTTGATATTGATAGCATGGGAGGAAGAAGGATGGCATCAAAAAAAAAAAAGAAATAAGCAGTCTGCTCAGGCACAATTTGACGGGAAACTTGATAATGTTATTTTTACCATGCCTACTCTCCAAAAATAACAAACATCGACAACGTATAGGATAGATGTTTACAGCGACTATCTACAGCCGACTTGTCGCTGCGTTTTCCTGACTCCCAGACTACCACGTTTTGTCGGTAGAGGGAGCCACACACATTCTGGGAGTTGTCTGATCTCTGTAACAGGCGAATGAGCTTTTTTTTTGTCTTTGTTTTGTTTTGTTTTGTTGTTTGTGTGTTTTTTGGATCTAGAGATAAATCGCTTGAATTTCAGATATTAGAAGACGTTGGAGGCCTTGAGATGTCTGAAAGCTCTGAACCTCACTGACGTTAGGAGAGTATGCAAGCAAAATCAATGCATTTCCCTCCACAGGGAAATTCATCTACAGAGTTAGAGGATACCTGGGGGGCATTTCATGAAGCGTTTTGTCAAATATTTTTTTTCCGACAAACTGTTATAAGCTACTGAAATCCGTGCATGTGATTGGTTGAGAGCAAAGTTTGTATGACAAATTTGTCCTACAAAACGCTTCGTGAAAAATCCCCCTGGACTTCATGCTGAACATTACAGCAAGTCAAACAGCGCCATCTGCCGTTGAGTTAATGCCAATAACAATGATCGGTTTAACATTGTCGTGTTGTCCTGGATACAATACGCGTCCAATGAGCAGAACATTACACGGTCGTACCAAAATACTGAAATAAATCCGGCATGAATATACACAAAATATTACTGCAGTTAAATAAAATGAGAATTAAATGTAACAAACCGAATAAGATGTAAGCTTTGTCCCCGAAATGAAAACACTTAGACGTGGTTGAAGTGGGTTGGCTCTTCTACACACTGCGCATCATTCGTAGGCTACACACACTTTCCTTTATTCGGATGGAGAGAGTCGGCATTCGTTTCTGCATAAATGCCCGAAGTCCCACCCCCTCCCCCCTTCCCAGACACTGCAATACTGAATAAACTAAGTTGGTTTACTTCGACACCAACAACACGAATCTTTCGTGTGATCGGAGATTATCATTATTTGAACTAATGCTTTCATCATTTATTGTTGTTGTTATTGTTGTTATCATATCGATCATCATCATTATCATTATCATTATTATCTTAACATTTATCATTGTAATTTCTATCACGCGCTTACATTTGAGAACATTTTGAAGGGAAATGCCGTTCCATTTTCAAGTTAACTTCAGTAAATAGAATTCACCTAGAAAAAAAAAAACAGGAAAAACCGCGGATGTCGACTTCAAATCGACATCAGGAGGATAAGTGGAAAGTAGCATGAACTGATGAGAAGACCGTAAAGAAGGAGACATGCAGGGAGAAAAGCTTTTAAGGTGGTGAAAGAAAAAAAGAAGACTCCAGGTTGGGAACAAGTTCCTGCGCATTTTTCACGAACTGTTTTGACGTTAAAATTTCTCGAATAAAAACACCTGATTAGATTAGCTTACTGAAACTAAGATAGCCATCCCTATCGGAATGTCTGACTAATAATTCAGCTAAAATGCTGTCTCATTTTCCATGTTGCTTTCAACAGTTTCAAGCAATGTAGGTTATCCTCCAGGATTATTAAACACTCTGACGTGAACTCGAATTTAGAACTGTCTTTTTTTATTCTTCTTCTTTATATCGGCTTTCAATCTTAAATACTTTTGTGCGATAGTCTGCTGCCGGTTTAATCTCTTGAGACAAAATTGGGGGCATGACGAGAAAGTTATATCTTTCCATTTTCTCTGTCATTAGTTACTTGGCCTCCTTTTCGGAGCGAAACTGTAACGTTTAAATAATAGATTACAAACAAGATGCAGGTCATCTTTTTTCTCTCTCTCCCTCTCTAGAGGGAGGTTAGGGCACAAGCGTGCATAATTGATAAAACACTTCTCAGCACATGATGTATATGTAACACTTCTCGAACACAATACATCACGAACATGGCGTCTCTGATTATATTGTTTCTACTTCTTCTTCTTCTTCTTCTTCTTCTTCTTCTTCTTCTTCTTCTTCTTCTTCTTCTTCTTCTTCTTCTTCTTCTTCGTTTTCCTCTGCTTCTGCTTCTTCTTTTTCTTCGTCTTTGTCTATGATTAGGTTTTTTTTTTGTCCAGATATTCCTGCATCTATCCTCAACACATTTTGGCTTTCGTAAGAAATTAACAGTTTGGGGAAAGAAAACGATTGAAAACAACAAGAAAACCGGGGCAAAGATTTTTTTAAGCTTATAGCTCTTTCTTTCCCAAATTCCACCCACAAGTCATCCTTTCGGTTTTACTCGTATCAGAACGTTGCATGCGGATGATTATGCTTTCAATTTGATTATGAATCTAATGTTAATATCCGCATGGAATTGAAAAGAATATAATCATATTAAAATGATATAAGAATACGACATTTGAAACCTGCACAACTGATGCGTATTAATAATGTAAACAATGTACCCTGGATATAGAATCAGAGTCAGTCCATCTTTGATATGATGATTTGATATGAGAAGAATTCAGTGACTGACTGATTGAATCCCCAAACCAATTAAGATATGATAGAGAAAGACTTGACGAAGGAATATTCCGATTATGATTTTTTTCTGAGATACGCTGTCCATCGCATAGATGGTGTGATAGAACAAGCACGGAGTCAGTGTGCATGTGCTATGGAATCTAGAGCCTAATAGATACATTGCTCATAATTCAAGTTCATGAGGCATGTATTGTGTTTTCAGCTAAAAGAAAAAAAAAACCACACACACAAACGAATGATTTCTCTATATAGCTAGTATTCTTAGAGTTATAAATATTTTACAAACAGTATGGATGTTTTAACATCTAAAATCTAAATCTACTGCTCGTGATAATAACGGGATATTGAGATGAAATAGAAAGACTAAATGACAACTGAAATTAAGTACCGCAGCTCTTGATTTTGACTAAACAGGTTTAACGCAGAGGTTCCACGCAGACGCAGCTGCATACGACATCACTATAAATATACGTATACTTCATCTTAAACAACATGTGTATCTGCTACCTGTCTGAATGCTATAATTGACTGTTTTGCTGGTAAACAAAATTGATCATCCTCCTTGCATGATGCCTGTTAGTTTCCTTTTCGAATCTATATAATTATGTTTGTATATCGTGTTATGAGCTGTGGGGGTTATCATGCGCTATGTTTTTATGATTGACAGGAGAATAGGCACTGCGAACACCTTACAGTCAATGAGATCTAACTTCAGGTATAAGAGGGTCAATGGGCACGCGATTTTGATTAAGATGCATAGATAAACTCACAGGACGTGGAGTTGTCTAAACGTGCAGGTTGGATTCAGGACTTGATCGGTTTGACCCCCTGTCAAAACTACACTGCGAATAGGAGGGAGTGGAGAGCACGTTCTGAACCCTTCGGTCATCGGACTCTTGACTCTGATGCCTTTTGGAGAGAGTAAATACCTAAACCGATGCTACAGTTTAATTTGACACTGTGTCACGTGGCTCCAGTGAGAAGCCTGAAGAACGCGACGTGTTTGCATAATGAAGTGATTTAGATAATACACAACAAACTCAGTAAGGAAGGAAAAGGGAGGGAGATAGATTGGGAGCGAGAGACGTATACCGACAGACCGAGGGAGGTCGGAGAAAGAAAGAAAGAAAGAAAGAAAGAAGGAGAAGAAAAAGCAAAGGAAATGCAAATAATGATTAGAAGCAATATTATTGACCGGCAAAGTGTGATCCGAGTTGCACGTGCGTAGATACAACAGTGCATTTAAAGGCCATGCGTCAAGCCAACACTCCAAGTGGACGCCCTCCCGTCCTCACCCACTACACGACGACCTGACTGCTCACCAACCCACCCATCCTCCCGACACACCCACCTTCCCAGCATGCACTGCCAGAGGTGGGCCAGGTCACGTCGTCATATAAAAAAGTTGTCGAAACGATTGACATCTCGCGGATGTGTGACTGTGAAAGACTCGTCATGAACCGACATCGCATTGGGCATGTGAAAGGAGAAGCCTGATAAGAGCAGATTTCAAGTTTATCTGTCTTGGTCAAACTAGGGGAAGAACAAAAGCAAAAATTGGACAAAATGTCATACCAAATCTGGCACCATTTTCTTGGTTTTGTTTTTTCAACTGATTGTTTACGATGATCAAAAGCCCACGAAGTGGGGCAAATTCTGACAAAAATGTGCCGTAGTTTTCATACATTCATCGAGATTCAAACTTTCATACACACGAGGCAAAAGCACCTTGTATACCTTGACAGTTTGGTCTGTAAGTGCAGTAATTTAGCTTGCTCCGAGTTAGACAGAGAGAGAGAAAAATAGTTTAAAGAATTGATATCAAAGGAAACTTCCAAATACCCAATCCCACGATATCCTGAAACCCATACTATTGATGGTATTTCCCCAGTATAACTCACACAAACTTCAATTAATCAAACCAAAAAACGGGATTCCGTTCTTCAGTATTTGTTTGTAAGCCGTTTCTTCGTGTGTAGAATGGTTTGTTTCCGTCTGTGGAAGCATGCGAGTGTGTATTGATATGCGTGTGTATGCCTGAACCTTCTCCTTTTTGATATTCTGACATCTTCTTTCTTCTGTCTGTTCTTCAGTCCATCCTTTCTCCGTGCAACATATACTGTCGTATAGAGAGTTGGTCTTTAATAGCTTTTCAAGCGTGTATCATTCATCGTGATGTGAGTAGTGTTTGTTTTAAAAGGCTGAGAAGCTATTTTTGTTTTGTTTTTGTTTTGTTTGTTTTTATGGGTTTTTTTTACTGTATACAAATCATCTCTTTACCTATCGTAGAATCTGAAGATAATGAAATAATTTGGGAAGTGAGTGTATGTGTTTGGTTTTTATTATTCTTTTGGTGAAGAAAGACATACAAAATAAAACAAATAAAAACTAGGACGAGAGTGTGGAGACGACACCTTTGACTAATATTGTGCTGAGCTCATAATTCCCTTGTTGCGCACTATCTTCGCATTTCGGGGGAAATGCATACATCTTTAAAAATCAAATAGGCCATATGATATTACATATATATATATATATATATATATATATATATATATATATATATATATATATAAAGCGCAGTACATGTACTTCAAGTTCGATCTCTTTTGAAACCAGCTCGCACCCATATTGAGGATACGATCCTGATCGTATCAGGGCAATTACCCCCAGAGGGAAGTTATCCCGGCTAAAAGTAATACTGGTTAGTGGTAAGGTTACAGTAAAGATTAGGATTAGGGTTAGGGTTAGGTTTAGGGTTAGGAGTTTGGTTTAGGATTGGGTTCAGGATTAGGATTAGGATTAGGATTAGGATTAGGGCCAAGGGAAGGGTCCGGGGTAATTGCCCAGGGGCTAATTGCCCTAGACCCGATCCTGATACCTAACCCTTACAACGGACCTAGAAATAGACTTTAAAAAAATTAAAAAGATGACTAAGACGAAAGATGGAATGCACCTATTCAAAATGAAACACTGTCTCACGCTCACGTTCGAAATGGTAGAAATTTCATTCATTTTTGCTTTTAGTATCAAAGTCTGAAATTTCTCTCTGTGATATTGTTCACAATAACATTTCTTTCTGGTAGGAGTAAAAGATTTTAAAAAGACATTTTTGAAATGGTAGACAACCATAATCTGGCTCACACAGTCCCACGGTTGCCGAGGAATTGCGACAGTAAATAATTTGGCTGCACGTCACGAGCTCGACAGCGACGCGTCATACAGCCCATGAGTCATACAGCCCACGAGTCATCATGCCCACAAGTCGTATAGCCCACGAGGCATCCTGTCCACAAGTCATACAGCCCGTGAGCTATAGAAACTAATGTGAACAAGGTCCATTAGCTCGACATCAGCTAAAATAAGGACACCAGTATACGGTCCACGAGATACAAGATACAAGATACAAGGCAAATAGGCCCATGAGCTCTACACTAGGCAAATAAGGCCCATGAGCTCTACACTAGGCAAATAAGGCCCACGAGCTCGACACCAGGCAAAAATGGCCCACAAGCTCAATATTACATCACGGAGCTCAATGTACGTATAACTGTGACGAGCTTGAGGACTTTTTTCTTTTTTGCCTTGAGTCGAACTAATGGAACAAATTTTCCTAGTGTCAAGCCCATGGGCCTTATTTGCCCAGCATCCAGGTCATGAGCATGTTTTACCTAAATTCTAAAGATAGTGGGTCAATTTTGATTGGTGTCTAGCTGTGAGGGAGTGAGCTATGGATCTGTATGACTCGTGGAACTTTTTTTCAAAGTGTAGCTTTTGGGCCGCATGACTTGTGCTGGTTATCAAGCTCGTTGGATGATCCCTTAATAATTTGATGCAAAAGACCAATTTTTGTTTAGGTAACTGTTGATATTGGGGGATGGAAATACACCTAATTTTCCAGAAAATGTGACATGTTAGGATGTAATCATTCCCATATACTTTTGTTGGGATTTTTTTTTCTTGCCCTTTGGTGTGATTTGTTATTGCGTCAATGTGTACTGGATTCCAGCAAAATCATGGCTGCGCTATGATTACTGCGACGTCATCCGTTACTAATTACAAATGTATTAACATCGCGCCTTTTGAATATCAAATATGTTCGCAGTTAAGGGGAGAATTACCTCAAATATACATTGTGAATCAAGTGCCGAATATCAGTAACATACATTTCTGAAGATTAAGGAAAATCGGAGAATCCATTCCAAAGTTATGAATAATTCAAAGTTAAAACGATGTGCCATTGTTTCACAAATGAAAACATTGTCGTGTTCACTAAAACTCTCTGATACACTGGCAGCTACGTCATATCAACTAACAGTACTTCCCATGAAAAATAAATGATCCACTTTCAAATAAAGCTAGTGAATAAAGCGTTACTTTTAAAATAGATACTATACCCTGGGTTGCGTAGGGGATATTTTCTAGAATAGCAAAGGGTTGTATACCCAATGAATTTTATTACATTGCGGATAGCTTTTTTTCTTTCGACCCAGGTACGTATACGAGTCAGCTATCACTTTCCGAAATCTTTAGGCCGAGCTTTATCCTGAACTTTATGCTTTGTCTGCACAGACCATTATGTTCTTCCTATCTATACACTCCGATATACTAGTACCCATGTCATCATTCTAGCAAACCGTAATTAAGAATAAAAACAGTGCTTGTGATATCAAATTCTGCAGTATGTCAAAACAAAGTTGGACGAAAGAAAAAATGATTATTTGATATTCTGTCACTTGAGATAACAGTAAAAGGCCTATGTATGCAAGCCATCATCTTCCAGGCCAATACATTCGACGTGCCTGCGAACTACACGTGTATATAGGTCAGGTTCAGGGGGTCACCATCCGATGGACCATCTGCCCTTCTGTGTGCGAAGCTTCGCCTTGGAGCTAAGAATATCGCATGATGTCATCCTTTGATAATGACTGCTCTTCAAAATGATTCGTGGGGCTTTGTTCTGTCGAAATGGAATGTGTAGTGGTACGTACAATGTAATGTCTAAACAGTAACTAAGTCACAGATTGTGTGAAGAGTTTCGCTCGAAAAGATAATGACCTCTCTTCAAAATGATTAGTGGCGCTTTAATTGTTCTGTCGAAACAGAATTGTTCTGTTGAAACAGAATGTGAAGTGGTACAATGTAATGGATAAACAGTAACTATTACAACTCACAGTCTGCAGATTGTGTGTAGAGTGTCGCTCTGTAGAAGAGATGAGTGCCACTTTCTCTGTTTTTCATAAACTTTCCGCAAGGCAAGTTCTCTTCAAGTCTCGGATTGATTTTCTTTCTCGAAAGTGTATAAAGGCAACACACACAAAATAATATATAATATAATCATTTAGGCGTGCTGGTCAACTTTTTTTCCCCACGAAAAGACAACGTAGAGCTATGAGTAATGGTTAGTTAGTTGCTCTCAACTTTTAGTAATACCTATGAAAACCAAATGTCATCGATGTTAACAATATTCCAAAGCGGTATATAATAACAACAATCATTCATCGTTTTCCACTTATGGCCAAGGACTCATTACAGCTACAGCATTCGAAATTACCCTATAAGGACTAAATGTGACCGTGCACCTCAAAATGAACATAAAGTCGCACAAACTGATTTTGCGTGAGGACTGAAAATAAGTGAAATGGGTCAACCTAGCCGAAATTGACTTTTTCATATTTTCTGAAAGAGCGGGTCTTCTTTTACATTATGCTAAAATTTAGTATCATAAAACGGGCAGGAAAGTATGTTTTTTTAGCCGTTTATCTCGAACAGTTTTGGTAGAATAGTGTGATTAGGCGTGTCTTTAGAATCCTTTTTTCATTTCTGAGAAACCATGTCCACACTCTTCAATTTCAACTCTAATTTAACTTTTGAAAGGATAGTGCTACTGCTTTGAAAGTTGGTATTAATTATGGACAGAATGTGTTAATGAGGCATGCTTAATTTTAGTTTAATCTGATAATCTCTTCATTGTTGTTACTCTGGTGGCATCCAACTTCCTGTTTTTTTGTCCCATTCATCGCACAGCCAGCATGGCTTGGTAAAGATTAAGCGCTTGAACAGACACTGTACCTCAGGGCCTCTATTCTAAGTTCACACTTTTCCTGAGTTTGTGCTTTCTTTCCAATATATAGATAGGTTAGGAGAGTCCATTTGATTTGAGTTATACATCATTTTAAAGCTTAAAGTCTGTTCTTTCAGAATATGGTCTTAACAAAAAATTCATGTCTGGCGACTTTTTGTTTGTTTTGAGGTGCAGGGTCACAAATGATATCCTAGGGGCATCGAGAAACAATTTCCATCGTGTCTATTCAACATGCAGTCATCCTTTTTTATGCCTCCGCCACGAAGTGGTGCCGGAGGCATTATGTTTTCGGGTTGTCCGTCCGTCCGTCCGTCCGTCCGTCCTTCCGTCCGTCCGTCCGTCCGTCCGTCCTTCCGTCCGTCCGTCCTTCCGTCCGTCCGTCCTTCCGTCCGTCCGTAATGAATTTTGTGGACAAGGTAACTATCAAAACCTGTTGAGGTATCCTAATGAAACTTGGCATGTATGTGTATCAGGGGGTGAAGTTGTGCCTATCAACTTTTGGGTGCACATGCTCAAGGTCAAAGGTCAAAAGGTCAAGGTCAAATACATACAATTTCACTATTTCCACCATATCTATTGAATGCCTGAAGATATTTTCTTGAAACTTAGTGTATACATGTATTACCCAATTAAGATTCTCTGGTGAAAGTTTAGGTCATGAGGTCAAAGGTCAAAGGTCAAGAGGTCAGGGTCAAATACATAAAATTTCATTTTTTCCACCATATCTATTGAACGCCTGAAGATATTTTCTTGAAACTTAGTGTATACATGTATTACCCAATTAAGATTCTCTGGTGAAAGTTTAGGTCATGAGGTCAAAGGTCAAAAGGTCAGGGTCAAATACATAAAATTTCATTTTTTCCACCATATCTATTGAATGCCAGAAGATATTTTCTTGAAACTTAGTGTATACATGTATTACCCAATTAAGATTCTCTGGTGAAAGTTTGGGTCATGTGGTCAAAGGTCAAAAGGTCAGGGTCAAATACATAAAATTTCACTATTTCCACCATATCTATTGAATGCCTGAAGATATTTTCTTGAAACTTAGTGTATACATGTATTACCCAATTAAGATTCTCTGGTGAAAGTTTGGGTCATGAGGTCAAAGGTCAAAGGTCAAGTAAAAATATTAAAACGTCTTTTTTTTCTCCGTACCTTGGAAAATTGTTCAAGGTATCTTCATGGAACATACATACAATGTACTGACTGGAATTGATTATCTAGAGAATGTAGGGTTCATGGGGTCAAAGGTCAGGGGTCAAAGGTCAAGTGCAACACTTCAAAATTTTACTATTTCCCTCATATTTATGCAAATCCAGCAGGGTTATTTTTTTTTACACTTGGTGTATGCATGTGTAGAAATTCTCTGGAAATTCTCTTCTTTTGCCTCAAAGGTCAAAGGGTCAAAGATCAAGTGAAAGTGCTGAACTAACTTTTTCCTCCATATCTCAGAAGTGGCTCAAGTTATCTTGAAACTTAGTACATATTATGCATGTTCTACCTGAAAGTGATTATCTTATGAATTTTAGGGTCAAGGGCCAGATGAAAATGGTAACAATTTACTATTCAATTCAGAAATTCACACCAATTCTCCACACCTGTACCTTGAAAATTACTCAATGCCTAAATGTATGAATGGGTCAAAGTCAAGTTAAAGTCCTTAAATCCCTAGATACATGCTCTCCTATTCATCCAATTAAACCTAGGTCAAGGAAGGTGAACATTCAACACATTTGTGACAAATTTGTTATTTCAATATTTTGCCAATTTTGTGAAAATGTAATTACACATTGTCCACATGTACTATCTAGACCTATTGGGAAAATCATGCATTATGGCAGAGGCATACCAGTCGCCAAAGCGACATTTCTAGTTATTTCAGGTGTCATTATTCTCGTGAAAATGTGGGACAACATCAGCAGATGATGGCAATCCTTTCGGGCATTGTTCGCCCTCCCCCTTCTTCAAAAATTATAGTTAAACTAGCTACAACCCAGCTGACTCTAAATGAAAAAAGGCAATTCTTATTAGCCTAGGTTATACCGATAAAATTTAATGCTGCATGCCATCACTGATAATAAAATTGCAACAACAAAAAAGTTAAAATAACTATAAATGTGTAAATTCATGATACCCTATATACGACCAAAAACATTGGTGGGCTACCTTCCTGCCAAGTCCCCTTCAGAGAATGCGGATCTCTTTCATGGCGACACGACATTTGCTCCTGCGACAATTGTTCCGATCTTATTTTCTCGAGAACTTATAGGGTGAGGGTTGTGATAGGGTTTTAGGTTTTGTTTGACGTGAGGATTAGGGTTAGGGTTAAGGATATGTCTGTGGGTAGAATTTATGTTTCTTTCAGCGTGCAGATATTTCATAGGAGCAATTGTCGCAGGTGCAAATGTCACGGAACCCTTTTTATACCTGGAATGAAAAATGCCTTCTTGCTCCCCCTTTAAAGAATAGATTGTGAAATAGCTCGCATTTATGCACAATCTGTTAAGGTGATGCGATAGAATTAAAACTGCATTTTAGATCTTTAGATTTTAAATCTCGGCCAAAGGTCATGACTCACCACTTGACAAAGGGCAAGGTGCCCGAAAATTTGTGGATTGAAAATAAACTGTTGGTTTACAGCATGATAAGTCTTCAGAGGAATTTCTCTGTTCTTCTGCTACTAGTACTGATATTGGTATATATATATATATATATATATATATATATATACACACATGTGTATATATAGAGAGAGATAGAGGTAAAAACACAGTGTATGTGTGCGCGTATGTATGTTTATTCATCTAATTATGTCACAAGAAAAATAGCGTAAGCTGGTGATTTGTCAACTATGATACTAACAGCATACAAATTATGAGTTTTAAGAGATGGTATAGTTTTGGTTGAGATCTGATGGGTTCGGGGTTTTTTTACTTTTGTTAGTGAGATAATGAGAAACTACTTTTGAAATATGAAAGAGCATGTAATTCCAAAACAAATTTGACGTTTATTTGATAAAAATTGGTTTGGAAATGGCTGAGATATCCAAATAAAGTGATATCAATAAAAGATGTGACCCACCTTTAATTATAGGATCGCTTTGTTTTACGTGAAATTTACGTCATAAATACATCGCCAACAAGACGTCATGAACACGGCACAACACTGACGTGAAATTCACGTGATAATACATCGCTGACGTGAACACGTCACAAAACTGACGTGAAATTCACGTCATAAATACATCGTTACTATGACGTGATGAACAAGTAACAAAACTGACTTGAAATTTACGTCATAAATACGTCGCTAAAATGACGTGCGTGATGAACACGTCACAACACTGACGTGAAACTTACGTCATAAATACGTCGCTCTATGATGTGATAAATACGTCGCAAAACTGACGTGAAATTTATGTCATAAATACATCGCTAATATGACGTGATGAACACGTCACAAAAAATGACGTGAATTATACATTATAAATACGTCGATAATATGACGTGATGAACACGTCACAAGACTGACATGAATTTTTTTGTCATAAATACGTCGCTAAATTGATGTGATGACTACGTCACAAAACTGACGTAAATTTTAATTCATTTAATGGTGTCAATGTGACGTGTGACCAGTTTTACCAGTAGCGACCAATTTAAGACGTCTTATTGACGTCAGTCTGCTATCAGGGTAGGATCGCTTTGTTTTACTTTGTCTACGGATATACTCAGCCATTTCAAAACCGATTTTCATTGACTAAACTTCGAATTCCTCTTAGAATGGCATGCTCTGTAACATTTCGTAAGTGTTTTCTTTCTAGCAAAAAGTAAAAGCCTCAATCTTTATTTCTACCAATACTGTACCATCCCTTTAATTAGGTATGTCTAAAATCGTTTAAAAGTGTAAATACGTTTGGGACTGTTATTGTTCCCCATTACACTTCCTGTCACTATGTTAAAAAAAGACGGTACAATGATGTTTGAGTCAATAAGGCAGTTCACAGTTCCAATCTGAGCATGTGCAGATAAAGTTCATTGCAGACCTTCTCTCTTGAAATGGACTTGCAACTGAGGTAGTCCATGGGCCAGGCCAGATATTGGTACCACCTGAGGTGGCAAAACCTTTTTTTGGTGTCATTTGTTTGTCGGGCATAGATATGCTTATCAAGCTATGATAGCATTTCCAAATGAGTAGCTTAGTCATAATAAATGAATTTTTAACCAATTTGGTCTCGTTGTTATATCCCTATACTTCTGAATCGAGACTCGCTCATGGCAAAGAAGAGCACTGTCTTCTGTATGTCCACAGGTGTTCTGTTGTAAAAGCGGTGCGCTGAGTCTTTATTCGAGGCAGCGAAGGGAATATCCAAAGGTTATGATGTCCACATCGCTTAGTCTTTATTCGAGACGGCGAAGGGAATATCCAAACCTTATGATACAGTGTATATCCCTTTATCTTAAAAAAGGCAATTCCACGTGGATTTCGCCGTATTTTTCAATTATTCATCATTTTCTGGTGAAAACGCTACGGTGAAAACGCCAATGCCACGCCAACGTCGCTTTATTTCCATCCAACAATGAAAGATAATGCAAAAACAATGTACCGGTACACTACAATACATCATAATGAATAATATTGTCAATGAACAGTGATTTTCATTCAAAATTGATGTATTTGTTGAGAGGGTAGTATAAAAACAGTATAGATAATCCCTTTTATTAGGAACTTTAGAATTGATAACGGTACATTGTTTTGTTTTTTTTTTCTTTTTATCAGTGTTTACCAGAATATTGTTGTAAATCAGGCCAAAACAAACACACACACACACACACACACACACACATACACACAGACACGGAAACAATTGTCACATAGTCCATGGGCCAAGACCCGAAAAATGGGTTACTGATTTACTGGCAAGTTTTAGTTGCGCATTTTGAAATGGCATATATATATATGATAAGGACTATATTTTGCTATGATAGCATTTCCAGAGTAGTAGCTTAGTCATAGATTTCAGCCATTAACCCGACCAATACCAAATGTTTTGATGCTCTTTGGCCAAAGACAGGTAGATTGTGACCTTTGATAATTTCAAGGTTTTTATACCAATTCCTGTGAAATTTGGCACATATATTCAGCATAATATGATGCTCTAAAAAGTGACACCATCAAAATTTCACCGGTTATATTAAAACAAAAGCACAGTGAAATGTAACAACTCACCTTGATCTCCGGGACGACTTCCATTCGTACTTCCAGCTTGTGATGGAGTTGCGTGGCATCAGATCTCTCTTTCTTTCTTCTCACCCCCTTCTTTTGTCTCTTTGACCTTCATTGTCCTGTCAATGTGTTCTTAATTTCTGCTACAATACTGCGTCTTTACATTTTGTGACAATTGTTCCGTGTGTGTGTGTGTGTGTGTGTTTGCCTGATTAACAACAATATTATGGTAAACACTGCTAAAAAGAAAAACAAACAAAACAGTGTACCGTTATTATATCTGAAGTTCCTAATAAAAGGGATTATCTATACTGTTTTTATACTACCCTCTCATACATCAGTTTAAAACAAAAATCACTCTGTTCATTTACAATATTATTTATCATAATGTATATCTGTAGTGTACCGGCACATTGTTTTTGCATTATCTTTCACTGTTGGATGGAAATGAAGCGACTTTGGCGTAGCATTGGCGTTTTCACCGTAGCGTTGACTCCCTACGGGTGAAAGGACTTTTATTTAAACTGAGTAAACTTGGACTGAGGAGTAACATACTTCTTTACTTACGGAATTTATTGTTACATCGTACATTTCAGATACGTGTAGGAAATCAGTAATCTCCCTCGAAGGAAATCAGTCATGGTCTTCCACAGGGTAGTCCACTCAGTCCAGTGTTGTTTAACGTAATGCTTCATGATATCCCCACTTCACCTACTGTAGTTTGTTATTTGCAGACGACTGTGTAATCTGGAAACCTGGGGGTGATTTGAGAGAATCCAGCAAATATATCCAAGAATATTTAAATGTCCTGAATGATTGGTTTTCATCATGGGGTTTAAAAATATCATATGAGAAAACTGTTCCAATGTTGTTTTCTCGCTAAACTAGAGAAGAGCACCTTGAGATAACGCTTGGTGGAAACAAACTCATCCCTCAGAAAGAACACAAATATTTAGGTGTCATATTTGATATAGTAGACTGACTTGGAAACCGCATATAGATGATATAGCCCAGAGATGCAAGAAAAAAATCAACATATTAAAAGGTATAGCTTACGCGCATGTTTGCACCAAGGTTCAAGAAATTTTACAGGTGTATAGAGCCATTTCATACGTTCCCTCATGGACCATGCTTGTGAGGCATACGACTCCGCATCAACAAACGTAAAGAATGTTTTGAATTCCATTCAGTATCAGTCTCTGTCTGTGTGTGCTGGGGCAAAAAAGGGAACCTCTCTCAGAACCTTACAGGTAGAGTTAGGGGAAATGCCTCTAGGTTTACGTTGTGAAATGTTTAGTGTAAGATTAAAAAAGCGTGTCGTAGCTATCCCGAATCACCCTCTCGCAGAACAGTTGGAAGATTGCTGGCAATTCAATGTTCACAAAGGTAAAAACACCAGATAATCTTTCTCACAGAGAGTATTGAATTAGTCGGAAGATTTGAATTATAATGTAGAACAATTATTTATGACAACTCCAATACCGTTGTGGCACTATGAAACGGCGGTAGTATCCACGGAGTTAACTGATTATATTTCGAAGAGTGATAATACTTTGTATCAAAGACAGCGAAGTTTAGAACTGATCAATTAAAGAATGGCCGAATTCTCTTCATATATACACGGACGGTTCCAAGTCTCCAGACAAAGGAAAAGTATAGCTGCGTCTTTTTTTTGTCCCGTATTACAATCGCCTAGAATCTAAGAGACTCCAAGATAACACTTCTTCATGCAGAGCTGAATTAATAGCTATCGTGCTCACTCTACACTGGCTAAACCAACTGCCAGGTTTGCATACAGGAGCAGTGATTTTCTCCGATTCTCTTAGTGACTTGCAAGCAATAAAATCAATCGGGAAGAACAGATCATCTACGAAATAGTGATGTTGTATACAAATCTACGCCATGAAGGAACTCAGGTATATTTTGAGTGGATCCCAGGTCACTGCGAGATATATCCAAATGAGGTGGTAGATAGAGCGGCTAGACAAGCCTTAATACATCATTAAGTAGAAGTTCAAAACCAGTTAAACAAAAGTGAGTCCAATAGTATTATCAGATTGCATTGTATGAAGAAATGGCAAAAAGATGGGAAGAAACAATCTCCTCCCTAAAAAACATACAAAACTGTGTATCAGCGACATTCAAATCAAAATAAATGTGTATTAAACCCCCCCCCCAAAAAAAAAAACAGTGAGACAATTTTGCACTGTTTAAGAATGGAAAATATTGGCTTAAATTATCACCTTTTTCTACTGCAGAAGCATGATACCGGGTTATGTGAAAGATGTGGAGTGCCAGAAACCACGAAACATTTTCTAATCGAATGCCCTAGATTTATAATAGAAGGAACAATGCTGTTAGCTGCAACAAATTGTAAGGAAGTAAAGAATATTTTGAAACTTTTAAATTCATCAGAATATTTAAACCAAAAAGTAATGGTGGCCTTCGTAAGGACACAGAGACTCTTCTTCTTATAATTATTTACAATCAATTGTTGAAGATGAAATTATGTACGTATGTATTCTGTAATAGTGCGCGTATACTATGTAAAACAAAAAAGTACGTAAGAAGTATATTATGATTATTTGCACCTCACCAGAAGCCCAGAATGTCTGCCTTGATTTTATGTTACAATGGTTTCGGAATTATTATATTTCGTTTTTGGTTTCAGTGATTCAACCGGAAAAGGAGACATTCACATTAACATACATCATCCAAGTCTTGGCCGGTATTGGAGCGGCCTATATAGGCTTGCACGCGGGCATGCGCAAGCTGAGAAGCCTGTTCACGATCGACGAACCGGGCTGGCCAGAAAATACATGAAAACGATCAATGATGGGTGGTGACAGTCTGTTTATAGAATCTCCACAATTGCGGCAATAATGCAGCGGAATAATATGAATTTGTGTTAAATAACAATAATGATAATAAAAAAAAGATAATTGTATAAATTTTAGTAGGCATTAGGCGTAAATATTCATAAATGAATGATACACGCCTTGAATTTAAAATTACATCAACAACAACAACAATAGAACACCTGTGGACATACAGAAGACAGTGCTCTTCTTTGCATAGCGGTTAGTTTCGATTCAGAAGTATAGGGATATAAAAACGAGACCAACTTGGTTAAAAATTCATTTATTATGACTAAGCTACTCATTTGGAAATGCTATCATAGCTTGATAAGCATATCTTTGCCCGACAAACAAAATGACACCAAAAAGGTTTTGCCACCTCAGGTGGTACCAATATCTGGCCTGGTCCGTGGACTATATAGTGCTAACTGTGAACTGGCTTATGAACCATGCATACAGCCCGTCGGCTTTTTTTTAAAATAGTTATTGCCATGTGACTCCCCCCCCCCCCCCCCTTAATTATTCTCGCCCCATTTTGCTTCTGCGCATTAAATTCTTTCCGTTTCCTCAGCCGTGTTGGTTTTGACAAGGAGCTTGGTTTTGAGCACGATTCTATAACCTATAGCTCCTCCAGCCACCTGCAGTATGAACTGTTTACACAGAGCATTCCGTATTTTAATGACTATTACCGATCATGTCATCATTTATGTTGCAATGATTATAATTATCTACATTATTCGCAGTAGGAAAATTACGATCAACACCGAGGAGGTCTTTGATTAACAGCAAGCAGGTGGTACAAAGAATGAGTGCACTCATTTGATTGCCGTCCATGAACCCAGGAAGGGGCCTGTTCTCTAAACGAACGCGATAGATAAAATAGATTTACAGTGTATTTCACCAGGCTCTTCTTGAATATATCAAAAGGTTATCATAGGTGAAAACGGACATAGTACATGATAATGAAAGCAAATACTTATTCTCAGTGTCAGAGCAGATAAGATTTGGAACGTTTAGAATAAAATCCACCATTCATTCATTAACGATCTCGAACATGGCACGTGAAAGTCTCGCACATGGTACGCGAGTCCTATGTCCACAAATCATCGCACGTAATGCATGTTTAAAGATCAGATTGAGAAACTAATATCGCAGCGAGTATTTAAATGGACGAAATATCATCTACTGTCAACAGACCTTTGTACCATTGGGCAAGTCCCAAATCTGTGGCTGATTGTCGCAGACTTGGCCACTATTTCATGAATTGAACGACCTTACGCGAAATTAAACACAATGAATACTCGTTCATGACTAACTTCTTTCACTGCACAAGCACTTCTTGGGTATCACACGATTGTTGCAAATGGCGCATGCGCAAGCGACTGCGAGCCATAGGCCACTGACAAAACGGCGGCTTGCTCGCTGAGCGAAGCGGAGGTGCGGTAAACAAGTCGTGAAAGCTCGGCTGGCCGTGATAGTATTTTTCCACGGGAAGCGAGTGGGATTTTCCAGCGCATGATAATGAACTCTCGATTTACCACGTACTGGCTCTCACAGAGAAGTGCCCGAGAGCAGACAGTGTATTGCTAGAATGCATAATTAAAAATGATCTCTCGCTCGGAAATGATAAAGATAAATCTGATTTGGAACAAATTTGATGCACATATTATTGTTTCGCATCGAGGTCTGTCGTGAGAAGAGGTCGACGGTTTGTCTTGCTATTCGATGGGTCAGGTCACATGCATAATGAAGCGCGCCCATACGGATTGAACACGCTGTGTATGTGCGTTCCTGTGTGCTCGCTCGCTCGCTCGTTTCCAGGTACTTGACTCGCCCAGATAGCAGCTGGTCGATCAGCTGATGATAATCGCTCGCTGCACTGAATAAAGACACGTTCGCATTTATACAGTACATGACGATATACGTGTTCGAACAGCAGGGTTCTCGCTGTAAACAAACTACGTATCAACGTTACTGTATTCCGGACAAGGAAGAAGATACCTTATCTATACTTGATTATTTGTGACATACGGAACAGATTCAGCGATAAGCCTACTTTTGAGGATGTTCTGCTGCACATTTTGACAACAACAGTGATATCTTGGCTGTGCGAGAGGAGATGCTCTTACACAGACTCCACACGTATCAAGACCAGTGTGAGTGTCTGTGAGGTCATCCCTGTTCATCCGGAACAACCTTCGCTATCTTATGGTCGATGGTTTTGTATCGAGAGTTGAATTTTCATTTTTATGCTTGTGGTCACAGCGTGGATGTGAAATTGATAACCCGTGTTAAAATCAGATTATTTTAGGACAGCTTTATGATATGGAAGAAGTGGTAAACGCCACCCGTCTTCTCATTACAGAAGCAGGAGGCAGAAATGGTGGAAATGGCGGAGGTGGAGATGACTTGGTCCTCGAGGCTCACGTTGAGAGCTTCTGCCAAAACTTTCCTAGAATCAGCTTGGTGGTGACAATACCTTTGGCATTTGTTCTGGCCACCATCATCGTGGGTAACGTCCTCCTCATTTTCCACTCGTGTCGGAGCCAGCAGCCCAACTCGCGGCCCATTCAGCTACCTACGGTGTGCTTCGCCTCGGGCAACCTCCTCAACACAGGGATCTTACTCGTCATCCAGTTCTACTTCATTTCCAGTGAGACTTACTCCTGCAACATGGTCCATATTATCCGCCACTTCCAGCTAGTGGTACTCACGTTTTTCTGCGCCCACGTTTTCGTAGCAGCCGTTCGCTTTGGCATCGTCATGTTCAGGCCGTCGTTCCAGCTCAGCGACAGCGTGTTGTCTCCGCACGTACGGACTGCCCTGGTGATCATCTGGTTCCAGGACATCAGCCACTGCTTCAGCGTCCTCATCAACCTCTTCATCATGAAGCGCACTCCGGCGGCTCTCAGCATCGGCTCCTTTTGCTTGCTGCTGTCTGTTCCCATCCTGTCCGTCCTTCTCTTTGTCATGTCGCAGGCGATCAGGCATTACCGATGGATTCGCAGGAACAGGGAATGGAGCGGTGAAACGATCTCGTACTGGCACAGTCACAAGCAGTGCATCGTGTTCAAGTGGTCGCTGGTGACGGCTTGCACCGTCCTCATCTTCTGGTTGCCGTTCTGGACGAAGAACGTGCACGACTACCTTGCTGATCCGGAATCCTTGCTGCAAGCCTTCGACGTCTACAGCTGGGTGGTCATTGACATTTTGCTGCTTTCAAATTCCTTTGTCATCCATCTTGTTTGAGAGATCACGCTATGAACGCGTTCGGAAGTAATCTCGTATTCACTCGCATACTACTTTCTTATTTGACATTATATTTGTTGTTCATGTTTTCTTGCCTGATTTATTGTCTATGTGCGCATGCAAGTGTAATGCAATTCATTTTGTAACTGGATAGGTCAATATCCGGGACCTTACACAAAGGGATAGATTGGTCCTGTCAACGACTCTAGCGTAGTTGGAATACAATGCTCCAACGCCATGCCTATTTTCAGTGGAAGTATCAAGACGATATTCTACTAACGCACCTTAATGCATATAAAAGTGATAACATCACATAGTGGTACACTTTTACAATGCTTTGCCAGGATATCCTCATCAGTGCAGTGTTGGAATGACTGCATCCAGAAGGTTCTGGCACAATCTCTACGCCAGCAGTGCCAGGGGGTTGTTTCACAAAGAATTTAATTCGATTTCAAAATTCAAGATCAACTTAAAATTATGGTAGACTGTGTGTGTATCTTCAGTGATATTCTAACTTTCAGATATAAGGATGAAAATTGTGAAGACTTTTTTTTTTATCCAGGCATTAATTAACAAGATAAGTACAAAGGAACAACGTATTGTTTGATAACAATTTGAAGTGGATTCTGAAAACAAGAAAAAACTGATAAGATATACCGATGGCATACCATGATTTTAAGTCGATCGTAACTTTTACGTTTCATGCACTTAAATTCTTTGTGAAACACCCCAGGTACCCCGGTTTATACACAAGGGTCAAGTATAGGTAAAACCACTTGGCCAAGGACACGCTTTTATAGGTTTACTCATTTGCAGGTATTACGGAGTCCACACGAGCATCACTTGAGTTAAAGTATGCCAGGTCACTTGTTACAATTTTGCTATCATGTTACTCCATATAGGTACTCCATAAAGGTACTGCACTAAAATTAACACTTTGTGTTCTTATCCATGAACCACTACCAATTATTCTACATGTATTATACATTTTATACGGAGGTATTGATGTGTCATATACGTCAAAAGAATGTGTAGCGAAATATGATTTCACCAGAAGCATGTCGAATTTCAACGTTTTGTTGATGTTGAATTACAACAACTTTTGGTCACATGTTGAATGAGATCGTAGGCTACATAATTTATGTCTGTGTCTGCTTATTAAGGTGGCAATTTGATAATTCAGTTACATATGTACGCCGCTATCATAATCGATATTTTTTGTTGCATTACTGTACTAACTTGCATAGTCTTGCCTTATTGACAAGTATAGTGCGCAAGTCACATTTACAAGGTACACACGCAAGCTTGACTTGCACAGTGGCATACAGTGCATTACAATTATATCTGTGTGAGGTTATCTATAGCAAACTTTATGATGGAAAATTTTCTCGTTTTATTGTGCGTTTGTATCTAGTCTTTTTTATTTATATAAGCCTTCATGAACTCAGTCCTGGATATTATAGTCGACTCACAATGTAGAATTGACAAAAGATATGTGGATCATTATGTACATATTAACTTACCTGAAATAATGTCAGATGTCGTTTACAAGTGAACCTATCAAGTCCTGGGGCTGACTTTCTGCAAATAATAATCATCTTATCATCACTAAGTTGACAACTCTGCAGTTTACTGCAGTTTTCTCCATGTTAGAGACTAGATGTGATGGAACTGGTTCACAAAATCTGCAAATATCAGATAATATACCACAAGAAATACAGCGTACAATCTGTAGGCCGGAACAGTAAATTCAAGGAGCAGTTATAAATGTACTGATTTATAAGAGTGTTATTGTTTTGTTTTGTTTTTACAATTCTTCAACAAGGTAGTAACGTCATTAAGACCAAAGTACGGTCCTCAAAGAAAGAAAGAATTGTGTATCCCACCGTGGAAATACTAGCGAGATGTCATAAAAAAATCTTGATAAATAGATTAAGTATCAAGCCACAAAAAAGGAGAAAATGTGTCTTATATTTGAGGGGCTTTTATAGTTCTTCCATAAATTACTTGTTTACGTATTTGTTTTTCTTTTAATGGCGTTATGTAGGCCCGGGAGACCGTTGAAGCCTCATCTTCCAGTGCAATACCAACATGTAGAACGCTTTGGTAGAGATGTGCTCTCTATATAGATGGTAAACATTTAAAGAATTTACTTTTTGTGTAATGAAACGTGCCATAATGATGGCTAGTAGTACCCTGAAAAAAAAAACCGGAATTATTGTTTCCCCTCAGTAAAATGCTCTCCAGAATGCTCTTCCACTGAGGATCCGATCAGCAGATTCCGTAGAAGCATTTAAAACAAATCTGTAGTCATAGATGTTCGAATCTTGTTTTGGTTGAATATACACTGTATTGTTTGATTTGTTTTAATAATGTATTTAGGTCACTCCCTTGTCCTTTCCACTAAAGTATGTACAGCCATCATGTCCCTCTGCCCCTCAAGATAGGTCATTATATCGATGGCGCATTATAAGTGCTATATTTGTTATTGTTTATTATTATTATTATTATTACTGATTGATTGATTAATTGTGTGTGTGTGTTTGTGTGTATCTGAAGTCTTTATCTCCCACTGGAAAGGTGATAGGATTCACAGTCTAATGGTGGCGATACACCTGGAGAAAAATGACGAAGACGTGAAAGCATTTCATTATGATTATTGCCGTGAAACTTAGGATCGAAATCTCTGCCTACAATGTCTTCCACTTCAACCAATATACAGTAGTCTCTTCTAAGCCGGGTCACACCACCCCCACCCCCCACCACACACACACACAGACACACACAAAGGAGTAGTTGAAACACATTCACGTATAACAAGTGGAGAAGGGTTACTCCATTGTACCTATCACGCAATCGTACTATACACACAAAATTGAGTGTAATTGCAGTTTTAAAGGACAAGTTCACCTTCATAAACATAAGGATTGAGAAAATGCAACAATATTAGTAGAACACATCAGTGAAAGTTTGAGGAAAATTAGACAATCGATGCAGAAGTTATGAATTTTTTAAATGTTTGTGTTGGAACCGCTGGATGAGGAGACTACTACAGCTTGTGAGTCATATGCGTACAACAGTATAAAGAAAATGTAAAAGAAAATTCAACATATTTTCACTTTTTTCGCATAATAAAAGAGCACTTGACTTGCCTCTTTCTAAAGGCAGGGGGAATAATATTACCCATAACATTTGTCGGTAACGAGTCAGGGGAATGTGTACTTTTTTCAAAAGATGGAATTTTGTGAAATTCTCTTTATATTTTCCTTATATTGTTGTACGCATGTGACATCTAAGTTATTCATACACTGCAGTAGTCTTCTCATCCAGCGGGTACTGCACAAAAACTTCAAAAATTCATAACTTTTGAACGGATTGTCTGATTTTCCTCAAACTTTCAATGATGTGTTCTACTAATATTGCTACATTCTCTCAATCCTTATGTTTATGAAGGTGAACTTGTCCTTTAAATACTTCTTGGAATGTTATAAATTTGTTTGACTTTCTAATCGCTGAATGAGGAAACCCACGCTCTCGTTAAGCAGGTGTTTGTTTTGTGTTTGTGGGTTTGTTTGTTTGTTTGTTTGTTTGCTTTTTTTTCACACTGAGCGTATGGAATCTGCGAAAAAATCGTTCAGATACATTTTCTTACAGTCTCGATACAGAGTTAAAGTATTTTACCCCTCTCATTCAGAGCATAGACTCTCCCAATATTCCAATGTACAGTTTGTACCATAAAATTTAATATTCACCGAGTTAAGCACGAAAATGACTTGGATATATCAATATGTTTATGTTGTGGATTGCCCTTACTTGTTTTCCTGCACTTAAAGTACAGAATCTCTCACAAGACCCAGTGATTCTGTGTAGATAAAGCGAAATTGTGAGCGGCAGTTTCGGTATCAGTGCAATTTTATCATGCTCAAATATATTCAGAAAGGAAGAAAATATTGATACTGAGCGAGCTTTATGATATTGTATCAAAATGTATAC
>NW_027271158.1:1740000-1844034 GCF_040938485.1 Diadema antillarum | reverse complement strand
CCTAATCCAAGTGTGGGGTTGGAGCTTATTTGTCCCCCTCCTCAGATCTTGACCTCCAATCGCCCGACCATGGGGAAAATGGGGGAGAGGGTTGTTTGGGCTCCTCCTTAAGATCTTGGCCATCGATCAAACTATCGCGGCGAAAATAGCCAGGCATGTTCCCTATCGCATAATCTCCAAGAATAAAGAGGTATTTTTTCCAAAAACATGGTTGTTTTCTCTAAATTATGTTCATTATGCTAGTTACATATACAATAATTTTTTCTTTTGTGTGTGTGTGTGCGTATCAGATTTTAAGCTCTAAACTTTTGAATGAATTCTAAATGGGCAACTTTTTATCTGAACTTTTTATATAGTATTAACAAATACAAACACAAGTTTGAAAAATTGCGGTGTCAAAATAAATCTTCAGCAGGAGGTGCAGATTCTTCAGCAGGGGGCACAGATTCTTCATCAGTGGGTACAGATTCTTCCGCAGGGGGCTGGGATACTGTTGCAGGGGGCCGTGTCTTTCCTGCATGACAAAACAAACAATGCAGAATATTTTCACAGACACATATTTCAATATCTCATGTGTACCATGCACAGCTGACAAGTATAAAAAAAAATACAATCTATTTTGTTCACTATTCTAAGACTTATTCATACAAAGCCATGTCTGGGAAATCATTGCTTATCAACATTACAATTCAGCATCATTGCAATTGATTGACATATTGCTCTACACTGATTTCAATAAGCACTGAACTAATCAGTGTCTTTTAGTAGTAGCCATGACAAAAAGACATTATGGGCATATGTACTCAAGCAGGATTTGAATCTATGACCTTCTGATCTTCGGACAGGCGTCATCTCCACTAGACCACCAAGCTTTCGCCTGACAGCAAGTGGTGGTTCTGATCCTTATGGCATGCAGCGGATACTGCTCAATTATTCAAATTAATGAAATTCTTCCGTCAAGATGCTTCCATTGCAACTGACAGATAAATGGCCCTACACCGACGTAAATAAGCACTAGGTCTGATCTGATCAGTATTTTGCCAGCAGCCATAATAATAGAAATCATGGGCATAATGTACTCAAGCAGGATTTGAACCAACGGCCTCCTGATCTTCTGACAGGCATTATCTCCACTAGACTACAGAGCTTACGCCAGACAGCAAGTGGTGGTCCTAATCCTTATAGCATGCAGCGGGTACTGCATAATTATTCAAATAAAACATTTCGACACAGGAAGTTCATGAATTTGAATACAGCATCACTCAAAGAATCTGGTCAACACTAATTCACATAGTTCTTAGAAGTATAATTCAGTTTATCACTTGTATGATGAGCATGTGATCTTAGTTCAAAATGAATGATGCATCAATTGTCTTCCATAAGTTTTACGGTAAATTTGTGTAGCTGTTAGAAAATACACATATGTCAATATTGGCATGTTCATTTACGATGGAGGAAAGAAATTTGGAATTTGGATACGTTTCACTTAACTTTTTTACAAAATTCATCAGCCAATAGACAATCATCAATTATGATACTAACCATACATTGCTAAATGTCTTGGAAGAGCTGGCAAAGATTGTGTTGTTGCGTGCTGTTCAATATCTTGAATAAGCATTTCTTCTACTTGGACATGACACATTCTGCCACATATCTGGCAAGACACCTGTGCATGGTACAGTCATGATGCTCTGCAAAGTCTTTGACTAAGATATTTCAGTGACACAGGCCACATTCTCTTGCTGCCTAGTTTGAATACTGTTGCTCGGAAGATGCAGGTTGTTGAAGCCGAGCAGATTGTTGAGGTTGAGCAGGTAATGGAGGCTGAGCACATGCTGACACTGACTCAGTTGCTGGATGCCTTGTTGCTGCAGATGATGAGATGCTTGTCACAGGTGAAATGCCTTCACTGCTTTTCTTAGTCGGCTGTTTGTGAGAAAAATAAATGTAAATTCCAAGGTAATACACCTCCACATACTTGTCATGACCATAAAAATTCAAATTTAAAGAAGGATAATAACAAACTGCTGTAACCATTAGACCTAGATAACTGGAAAGAAGAAGAAAAAAATCTTTCAAATGGGTAAAATATTTTTGATAGCTATGTATGTTACTGTTGTTATTGTGCTGATTTAATGTAATCAGATGGTACATTCTTTGTCGCAAATTACAAGGACTTCTTGATATCTATTTAACAGGAAAAGAGCTCCAATTGAATCCATGGGACAAACCTGAACACTGTCGCACACAATTCACTTCCCCAAACAAACAAACAAACAACAACAACAACTAGAAATGTCGCTATGGCGACTGGTATGCCTCTGCCATAATGCATCGTTCTCCTAATAGGTCTATAGTACAACATCTTGACAATATGTGATTACAGTTTCACATAACTGGCAAAATATTAGAAGGACAGGTTTGTCACAAATGTGTTGAATGTTCACTTTCCTTGAACTAGCTTTAATTGGATGGATGGCTATACTGCCTAAGAGTGCAGATACAATTGTACTGTATGTGGGGATTTGAGAATCTTCACTTGACTTTTGACACTTTTATAAATCTATGCATTTAGTAACTTTCAAAGTATGGAGAAAAAGTGTAATTCATGTATTAAATACTACAATTTTTGCATTCTTACTTGGCCTTTGACCCTGGACCTTAGACCCTATGACCCTAAAATCCCCGAGAGAATCACCGTCAGGTAGAACATGCATTAATCTGTACTAAGTTTCATGATGATATCTTGAGTCACTTTCGAGATACGGAAAAAAAGAAGAAGTGAAATTTAGCACTTTCACTTGACCTTTGGGCAAGAAACTTCCTAGAAAATCTCTATTGGGCAATATATCAAGTTTCAAGAAAAATCTTGGAAATATTGCAGAAATATGAGGGAACAAATGATATTTTGATTTGACCTTGATCGTTGACCCCTGACCTTTGACCCATGATCCCTACATTCCCTAGATGATCACTGCTACTAAGTACATGCATAGATGTAATTACATTCTATGAAGATGCCGTGAACCATTTCCAAGATATGGAGAAAAAGGGGTGAAATTTCAACATTTTAACTTGACCTCTCACCTTTGAACTTTGACCTCATAATTCCAAATTCTCTGGAGAATCTTTATTTGGTATCACATGTTTGCATCAAGTTTAAAGAAAAACCTTCAGGCATTGCATAGATAAGGGGAAAATAGTGAAATTTTGGAGCCATTTGACCTTGAGCATGAGCACCTAAAAGTTAATAGGCACAACTTCGTTCACTCATGCATATATACATACCAAGTCTTATTAGGATGCCTCAAAGGTTTTTTTTTTTTGTTACGCTGTCCACAAAATTCATGACGGACAGAAGGACGGACGGACAGACGGAAGGACAGACAACCTGAAAACATAATGCCTCCGGCGACACTTCGTGGCGGAGGCTTAAAATTGTAGGCTGAGGGTCAGAATTTCATTTCAAAGGCATATTTGGAGCTTAGTTCATAACTGAAAAAAAAAAATAGCATTCAAAGACAGACTAACACTAAATTCATGTCCACTCCGAGGTACAATCACTCTCATCCCTCTGATACATTATTACAGTCCTGGGCTGAAAGTCATACCAAGAGTCAAATTGTAATTTCAACATACATAGTTTATCATGTAGAATCGCAATAACACATTTTGGACAAGAACTTGCTGTACAAAAAGATTAGGTCTAAGGCATGACTTCTAAGATGAATGACTTCAAAATTGGTACAGTTTAGTGTGCACAAAGTATTTCACCAATTTCAATCTATGTTTTATTTTGACTTTTTTAACTGACATTTCAGACAGACTTCTATTCTTTTTCATCATACATAATATGATCTAGAGGCTGCAGCTGAAATTAGACTTTCTTCACTTCTTTCCAATATTGCATCACTTTAAATTCCCCAGCAAACAATCTCTGAACCTAATATATAATGTATTGGACATTTACAACAGTCTGTATGAACTCTGCATCACATGTACAGCTATGTTTTGCAAAACATGAGGATGGAAATATTTAATCTGACAACTCAGGGGACTTTCTGGGTGTTATTCCCCCCCCAAAAAAAAAAAAAAAACAAAAACAAAAACAAAAACAAAACAAAAACAAAAACAAAGCAAAACAAAATTAGAAAAGCGCTGAGAGCGCAGACCTCCGCCAAGCATGCAGCTCATTTCCACCACTGATCTTGTTCTTCCATCCACCCATGTACTTATAGCATTGTGTGCTGAATGTCGCCGGATTTCCCAATATAAAAGCCTTTGTTACGTCATAAACCCTCAGCTGCATGGCGAGCCTAGCCCTAGCAGAAACTAGACCACGCACTTTAGTGCGCGCATGTAAACCTCAAATACGTGTAGCCTGAACTCCCAAGTTCATTGACCCTACCTGCCAAAATATAAAAAATCCTTCATAAATTCCCCCAAAATTCTCGGATCACTACCGGTACCAAAAGTTAATCGTTTGTTACTTGTGTCATTCTAAACCTTTCCTGCAAGTTTAATCCAAACCGTTAACTACTTTTTGAGTTATGTTGCACACGGACAAACTAACAAACAAACAAACCATAACGAAAACATAACCTCCTCCCTTGGCGGAGGTAACAAAACAAAACAAAACCAAAACCAAAAAAAAAAAAAAAAACTCACCTCGTGGTAGGGCCTATTGATGTTTGCAGGCCAGCACAGCTCCAAACACACCAACAGCTTGCTTCTTCAGATGGAACCATGAAGGTGGCAGGCGTCAATCCTTTTTCACCTCCTTCCACTTTTTTTTCCACCTGGCGATTGGCCTACACCAAACCGATATTGTCCTCTTGCACACAATCTCATAATATGGTCCCAACAGCTGTACGGCTTCCCAGTCTTGGTCATTTTGCATGCTGAACTGTAGTAGTCTGTAGACAACAGAAGAGAAAACGGTAGAAGGTTTGACCTTTTTAATAGCATACTTATACTGTCCTGAGTTACTCAGGAGCAGATCCAGGAATTCCATAAAGGGGGGGGGGGGGGAGGTGTAAAAGTACCACTTTGAAATACAGCACAACTCTTTCTACATTTCAGTGCTTACTGAAGTGCTCCTTTTTTAACAGTTACCCATGATTGACTAGACAACATACTTTCTATCCTGTCTTACTGCATGTGAGTGTATGTGTTGTGCATGTGAGTGTATGTGATGGTGTCTTGTTTTATCTACTCGACTTCACACAGAATTATTTGTGATGTTGCCAAATATTTTCCTGTGTAGGCATCCTACTGTATAAGCACTAGATGCTTTCAAGGCTGCCTGGCTCTCATCGTAAATGCCACTATTATTATACTGTATGTTTTTGTGTTTTATTTTGCTGAATAAATAGCTTAAATTGGCCTCAATCAATTAAATGAATTCAATAATAATAGTTTTAACAATTATTGCTATCAATATCATCACCGTCGTCATCATTGTTATTACTATTCATGGCATGAGAGAGAGGGACTAGACGAGAAACAAAGAACATACGAGATACCAAACAAAAAAATTAAGACCAGAGAAGAAGAAACATGTACAATGTATCACCGTTTAAGATATGCTGAAATGGAAGTTTACCTTGCACAGAACAGAACATTGATGTTAAACTGTATATGTGAAAAGAACTGTGTTGACAAACATACTTGTAGACATACTTGTCATACAGAGAGAACTACATGTAGTAGAGGCTAGATTGTAAGACTTTGGGTGACAGATGACTATCAGCCAGCTTACCATCCTCAACCTGACCCAAGTCAAATTTGAAGTGACAACAATTTGATTTTGTCACTGTAAGGGATCACCACTTGGCTAATTGTATAACTTCCTTTACCTCATCATCCTTCCTATTTCTGTTAACATTTCCCTTGTTTCATCTCAACCATAATTCTCTTCACCAATGTTCTTCTCTCTGCTGCATTTCTGTTATTAGTGATAACATTTCCTTTTAACAACTGTTCTTAATCTGTTCTGTATAGTTTCTAAAGCTAGGGTCCCAGACCCAGCTCTCCTCCTCTGTCGTCATTATAATGAGACAAAGGACAGAATGTAACATTCATCAATCAACCACACTTAATCTACAATATTAGACTCCGGTGACATATAAATTGTCTATTAGTAACCCTACTTATATACTTGTCATATACCGGTCATAGAGAACTGGTTGAGGCTAGACTGTGTGACTTTGTGCGCAATGCTAAATGGCAATCAGCCAGCTCGTCACCCTTGTCCTGACCTAAGTCAAATTAGTAGTGACAACAATTCGTTGTTACTGCCACATGCCCAAAATTGGTAGACCCATTATCTGCTTTACATCACCTACTCCAAAATTCCCTTTACAGTGACAGCATGCCATAAAAGCCTTGGCCATAGACACGCTGCATTTACATCACAACGCAGCAAACATTGCACTGGCACTGGTCTGACGGTCCCAGAACATTAATAGGCCCTAAAAACCACTGTTGCACGAGCAAATTTTCAAAGATTGTTAAATTTCTGGTCTGACATGACAGGTAAAGGCCAAATCGTGATGTCGGTCCCCTCTCGTTCTGCGTGTGTGTTCGTATTATACAATTGTATGTGCAAAGTCTACAACTCACAAGAAAGAAGTCCCCGGCTTTGACGAAATGACTGGAGGTGAATGGAGTGGGGACTTACATTGTATTTTGCGATAATGCCCACGTAAAACAACCAATACAACATTGTCAAGGCCAACTGAAAAAAAAAAACAAAAGGAGGCCACTACGCTACAGAACCAGTTATGGGAACAGAATAGGGAAAATGCATGCCCATGGCATGGGTTAGTCACTGTAAAGTGTGCAGTGCCCTATCTAGCTGTGTTACTGTGGAGTGTTACATAAACAGTTACTCTAAGGTTGCTAGATCTGGTATTTTTAAGTTAAACAAGCAGCAGAAACATACATGAAAATTAGATTTAGCAGGGGAATTTAATGAAATTAACTTTCAATACGCTAAGTTACGTAAAAATTGAAGCAACGAGTGGATCTAACGTTAGAACCTCTATACCGTATACCGAAACCGTACTGATATTGTGACTATTTTAAGTAGATTCTATTTACTTTTGAATTTTGGTTAGGTAGTAACGTTAGAGTAACATTTTGTCATCAACCTCGAAATGTAGTGAGGACAAAACTAAATCATGTTTCAGTTTCAGTAAATATAACCACAGTAGATTAACTCGATGAAAGACGGAGTGGTTTAGATTCTACAATATCCGATTTGGGAAATAAATTAAGAAATGCAGAGACAACCTGGTCACTGCACTGGCACTGTAGATATCTATGTACGCAAAGCACGACAATAAGCGTTGACGCGTGCTTGAGAAAGTAACTCCAACATCAACATTTCCTCACAAATGCTCTATCATCACCCGGGTATTTCCCTACACACGTTCAATTAGTTTTATGAGATTCTTACTCACCTTTACCTTAGAAGGAAGTAACTTTTCTCGAACTGGCATTCGCAAGAAACATCAGACAGAGGTTCGACCGATCCACCTGCCTCACCGTGCACCACCACCACCGCCGGGAACCGCCGCCGCGCCGCCGGGCGGCGCTCGGCGGCCAGGATTGTCTAGAGTTCGCTCCAGGTTTCGAGTCTCGCGCGTGTTGGTTGCGCGAGAGAGAGCGACGATGATACGAAGACTGTAATTTACATATGCAAATACAGTACGGTGATGCAGCCATTCACGGGCGACGGACGTATCCGCATGCGCAGATAAGGTTTTGACACAGGGGCATAAGTTCGGAAACGTTAGGAAAGTGTTAGGAATGTTAGGAAAGTGTTAGGAAAGTGTTAGGAAAGCGTTAGCAATGTTAGGAAAGTGTTAGGAAAGTGGGTGCCGTCCAATCCCCTCAATCTGGCGGTAGCCATATTTTTTTTGCTTTGTAAATTAAGGGGGGCGCAACGGGCGCAACTGCTGACAATTACTGGCAGCAACATCAGGTGAATGGCATGATGATTAAATGCGAGCGAGCGAGCGAGCGAGCTTGAAAATTTTGACATTTTACAGTCCAAAAACTGCCATTTGGAGCCATCTTTTTTCGCTTTGGAAATAAAGGAGGGGTGGGGGCGCAACGTGCGCAACTCCCGGTAATTACTGGCAGCAACATCAGGAGAATTGCATAACAATTAAATGCGAGCGAGCGAGCGAGCGAGCTTGAAAATTTTGACATTTTACAGTCCAAAAACTGCCGTTTGTAGCCATATTTTTGCTTTTGCTTTTGCTTTTGGAAATTAAGGGGGGTGGGGGTCGCACCGCGCGCAACTGCTGGCAATTACTGGCAGCAACATCAGGGGAATGGCATAACAATTAAATGCAAGCGAGCGAAGAGAGCGAGCTTGGAAATTTTGACATTTTACAGTCCAAAAAATGCCATTTGGAGCCATATTTTTTCACTTTAGAGATAAAGGAGAGGTGGGGGCGCAACGTGCGCAACTGCTGGTAATTAGTGGCAGCAGCATCGGGAGAATTGCATAACAATTAAATGCGAGCGAGTGAGCGAGCGAGCTTGAAAATTTTGACATTTTACAGTCCCAAAACTGCCTTTTGTAGCCGTATCTTTTTTTTGCTTTTGGAAATTTTTTGCTTTTGGAACGAGCGAGCTTGAAAATATTACATCTTACAGTCCGAAAACTGCCGTTCTTTTCTTAGCCATATTTTTTCGCTTTGGAAATTAAGGGGGAGGGGCACCGGGCGGAACTGCTGGCAATTACTGGCAGCAACATCAGGTGAATTGCATAGTGACTAAATGCGAGCGAGCGAAGAGAGCGAGCTTGAAATTTTTACATTTTACAGTCCCAAAACTGCCGTTCTTAGCCATATTTTTTCGCTTTGGAAGTTAAGGGGGGGGGGGCGCACCGGGCGCACCTGCAGGCAATTACTGGCAGCAACATCAGAAGAATGACATAAAGATTAAATGCGAGCGAACGGAGCGAGCGATCTTGAAAATTTTATATTTTACAGTCCAAAAACTGCCGTTCTTTTCTTAGCCATATTTTTTTCGCTTTGGAAATTAAGGGGGAGGGGCACCGGGCGGAACTGCTGGCAATTACTGGCAGCAACATCAGGTGAATTGCATAGTGATTAAATGCGAGCGAGCGAAGAGAGCGAGCTTGAAATTTTTACATTTTACAGTCCCAAAACTGCCGTTCTTAGCCATATTTTTTCGCTTTGGAAGTTAAGGGGGGGGCGCACCTGCAGGCAATTACTGGCAGCAACATCAGAAGAATGGCATAAAGATTAAATGCGAGCGAACGGAGCGAGCGATCTTGAAATTTTGACATTTTACAGTCTCCGAATTGCCGTTTGTAGCTATATTTTTTTGCTTTGGAAATTAAGGGGGGGGGGGGCGCACCAGGCGCAACTGCCGGCAATTACTGGCAGCAACTTCAGGAAAATGGCATTACGACTATAATGCGAGCGAGAGGAACGAGCGAGCTTGAAAATTTTGACATTTTACTGTAATATAGCTTCAAACTGCCGTTTGAAGCTATATTATTATTTTTTTTTTTCGCTTTGGAAATTAAAGGAGGGGGGGGGGGGGGGGGACGCCCGGTGCGCCCGGTGCGCCCCTCTCCCTGGATCCGCCACTGGTAGTCAAGGGTGTGGGTTTATGTTCATGACTGGAGGAGGTATGACCAGCGAGGTGGCGTCGAAGTGACCAAGCGGGGAAAGGATGTCCAAAATCTGCACTTTAGAGCATCCCCCATACTAATTGTGCGTGTTTGTTTGTGTGTGTGTCTTATATGTACAAGGAAAATTAGCCCAGATCAAGTCTTTTTATTGGCAATGCAAGACATTTTTACATATAGTATGTAAAGCAACACTGCAAAATCAATGATCTAGCTTTGATATAACGAAGAGTAAGGTACAAAGGTATACATTCTACATCACATTGCGCAACATTGTAGCGACTCTTCGTTCGGATGTACTGAGTACACTGCGCACATCCTGCTTATATGCAGAATGCCAACCAGAAATCACGCTGAATCACAATCTTTTGTCGGGTCCGGGCTTTTGAACAATGTTTCGCACTATATACCTATCTAATTATGGTTAAAAGAAATCATAGAAAAATATCTTATTTCTTGATCACCCTTTCATTCAAAATGCATTCAAAATGAAACAACATAGAATTACTATTTCGGTAAGTCTTTTTTTTTTTGCCAGCGGATTGGGAGGGGGCGCACTCCCCCCCCCCCCCCCCCCCCTCCGTAGTTACGCCACTGCTTTTGGGTGAACTAATTGGACAGATTTCTTGAATTCTAACAAAAAAGCAAGAAAATCTTTTCATCGCGGGAATTATGATTATGTGGGATGGGGCAAACGTGTATTAGTGCTCCGTATCGTACGGATGTACAGTACGGTCGATAAATAGTAAACACTGTAGAATACTAATAGATATGTACAAAATCAGTGCTGCCAGAACCAGGGGTGCGAATTATCATTATTTTGTGTGTGTGTGTATGTGTGTGTGTGTGTGTGTGTGTGTGTGTGTGTGTGCCCCTGGTGCAAAATATAAAAACAAATTAGAAAAGAGTAAGAGTAATTATTTAGCGTCCGGCTTTGAGGTCGCTCGCAGACTGATTTTTTTTTTTTTTTTTTTGGATCTGAAGGGGGGTGCGTTCGCACCCAACGCACCCCCCCTGGTGACGCCCATGCACGTTGAGCCTCTTCTTGGCAGAAATTTATTTCCATATACTGGAAATCCATCTTGAACGGTTGTCACAAGAGATCTGAATTCAGTGGAAGGTTGTACGTTCGTTTTATGGGTCTGACTATACATAATCGCCTGGTACTTTTCTATGTCCCAGAACATTCGCAAATTGTAGCAAAGGATTTGCAAATAGTTGCTAATAATATTTGCAAAACTGTCGCTAACATTCGCAAAATTGTCGCTAACATTTGCTAACAGTCGCTAATAGTCGCCACCTGTGTTTCGCAAACACTTTCGCAAACATTCGCTGAAGTGTTGCTAATTGTCGCTAAACATCGCTAAAAGTCGCTAACTGTTGCTAATGGCAGAAGCGAACCTTGATTTTTCGCAAACATTCGTTAGAAAAGTTGGCGAATCTCAAATTCGCTACGTTCGCAAACGTTCGCCGCTCAATGAGATACCAGCTTAGGAAGACTTGAACAAATCCCTCCTCCCAGGGAGGTCTCTTCCCACCTCCCTGCTCCTCCCCACACCCCCACTCGCTGCGCACAATTCTGTTTTACACCAACATTGTTGTAACAGATAGAAAACTATTTCAATGCTGTCCATTTGATCATTCTCTATTTTTGCTTCGACGGTTGCATTTCGTTGAATACATATGCCACTGTATGCCGTAATGCGAACAGCTATTGTCGATATTGAAACCGGATCTGCCCCGAGAGAAGTTCTCACGATCTAAATCTTTAGCAATTTTTGGGGAAAAACGCCTCTTCCCTTTTCAATAATGAGTGTCGTACATTTTTTTTTAGGATCTTGGAGTCAGTGTTTATCATTATGTGTACATTTTGTATCCGTGTCGTTTGTTGCTTGGTAAATTCTAAGCGTACTTGTTCCTGCATCAGATATTATAGTCACATATAATTGTTCCTCATTTGACAACAGATAATACAACAAGAACTTATTCAGGGGGAGCATTGCAATGAATTTTTTTAAAGCTCATTTTAATGCAAACAGTGACATATGTCCGTTGGGTTTAAGGATAGCCTTTTCATGAACTGCACTGAAGACAAACTGGATACATTTAGAGGCAGAGTTTATTTCATAATGAAGAGTAAGCCAGATCAGTTAGAAGAAAACAGAATAACAGCACCATTGATGAGCAGGGGGTATTGATATGGTACACAAAATGCATTGACTTGAAGAAAAAAAAAGCAGAATGATCATACAAGATAAATATAAAAAAAGACAAGTTTGAGGAAAATCAAGTGCGTTACGAAATGATAACTGATTGATGTTTCTATGACTTGAAAAATCGAGAAAGCCATGAAAATCATTAGCCTAAATGTTAACTCTGTGATGAGTCTGTGATGTCACAGCATTACAACACACCAATTAATTGTGAAATGTTTGTAACATTTTTCCCCATAAATATGATTTCCTCGGAAGTTGAACCAGGATTAACACACTACTAGTAATACATTTTTGGACCTATTACCATATTACATGTATGTTTCAAACCATACGTATAAGTGCATACATTATATTGTATATATAGTTTCAAACCATACATATTTATATATTATAATATGATGAAACACTTTTCGGGATGAGGGTGGTACAAAAAATTTATAGGAATCTTTTCAATATTTCTTTTTCTCAAAATCTTGGCAATTTTTGTTTGTTCACTGAATGTTCACCTTTCTTTCATATTCCATGCAAGTCATATTCTTAGATAAAAATTGAAATACTTCCTATGAATGTAATTCATAGGGATAATAAGTGAGTTGTGAGTTCGTAATATCACTGCTTCAGATCCGAGCTACTAATTTGGAAAATTTGGATAATTGATTATTCCAATCTTGTTGTGGGGAGATTTTAGTGGAGAAAATATAACATATAGGAAAGACTTGACCTCAATTTGCTTGAGTAGCCTAAACATATTAGTATGTAGGAAAATATATGTGATGAATTCCATTTCGTCATTCTGAGACCAGCGCCGTACGCTACATATTTTCCGTAATGTGCGCGGTTGTTCCCCATACTCTCATTCACCGCAAGCAGACTTGTTTGACACCTACTCTACTGTAACAGAAAGAAAATATTTCAATACCTTCGTTTTGATTATTCGTTGTATTTCCCTTATTAACATGCTGTTATATGTAAAGCTGTTGTCTCTTTATACCGGATCTGCCCCAAGGACACCATCAAAATCAAATTTTTGGCAATTTTTTGGGAAAGAAATGTCTTTCCTTTTCCAAATTATTGTTTCGCAATTTTCTCGTGTGTCTATCTTAATTTTGAATAATATTTTTCCGCCAAAAGTGATAACTCACATTTCACTGTAAGTTCAGCTGGGTCAAAATTCCGTATAAAACACATTCTTAAAAAACAAACAAACAAACAAACAAACAAAAAAACCCGGAAAATATTTCTTGTGGGGAAAAAAGTAGATTAGTGGGTTCTGAGGCCGTGTTATCACATACTAAACTTTTTGTTTGGATATAGGGAAAGATAGTGATTTTGACTATATTTTTCAGTTGTGCTTACACACAAGCACAAAAATAATGAACATTCCTGTCAGTGGTTTGATTTTCCTTATTTTTGTTTATAGTAGTCTGATTTTCCTGCCCCTTTTGAAAGCAAGTTGTGTGTGGCGTGCAGCTCCTTTATTAGAGTGTAAATTCAATCAGGCTAACTTGATGATAGTATTGAATACAGAATATGTCGATTGAATAATCAAAACGAAAGCATTGACATATTTTTTTTTCTTTCTGTTACATATAGGGGAGGTGTAAAACAAAACTGCGTGCAACTTGAATATGGCAAACTTCAATTCATTTTTTTCAATTCATTTTATTTTCACACTTCTCATTTATGAATATTACAACAGAAATAATAATACAAGTTGTTTTACCTTGTAAACAATGTGCAGAAAACAAACAATATACATGATGATAACACAGCAATTGTAATGATAACTGGTCAAAATCGAAATGGGGTTGAACAAAGAAAAGAATGACGGGACCTACATGAAAGCTAGCTTGTTTGGCTGGAAGCCCCTAGTAATCAGTGTACTTGTGAAAAAGAAACGGAGAACGGATAGAAGATAAGACCAGGCTATTTAATGGTACCAAAAAGCGGGGTATGCCTATGTGATTAAAAAAAAAAAAAAAAAAAAATATATATATATATATATATATATATATATATATATACTAAAATGTGAACCATTACTGTGGCCGAGCTATCTTTGGTTTCCGGAGTAGAACATGATTTGCATATAAAGCCTACTTTGGTATATACACTATAAACTGTTGTTGCATTAAAGGTATCACAAAGTTATGATCAGTAAGACTCAAAAAAGTAACATGTATAGCCATAGGCCCGGTCACACTGCCCAAAACTCCCGTAAACGCATGAATCACGCAAGAAATTTTGCGATGAAAATCACCGATGAATTGCGCAAGAACTACGGAATGATCACGCAAAAATCCCTAACAAACCACGCACTTTCAGCGCATAGGCACGCAAAGGCCCCAAATAGGGCGAATTCGTGGTTGTGCGCGACCACTGAGGTCCACGGAAAACCACGCATAATCTGCGCATTATCACTATGAACTGCGCATGAACGCGATAGCGGCAACATTTTCGCGAACGATCACTGATATTCCACGCATATTTTGCGCGTTGTTCGCGTAAGAACTACGCAAACTACACAAAAAATTCCGTAAAACAGCGCAATACTGCGTAAACTTTTACGGGAAGCCGAGTTTTGAGCTGCTCAAAACCTGGAATTGCGTAAAGCACCGATCCGGCGCACATCGGCGGACAACTACGAAGGTTCCACGTCAGACAAACTCATGAAATGCGCAAATCGCGCATGTATCGCATAAGGCTCGAATTTCTTACGTGATTCATGCGTTTACGCGACTTTTGGGCAGTGTGACCGGGCCTTCATTTGGTGCCTGCCGTCAAGCTCTGGGTAGAAAGTGAAAAGGAGGTAGAGGGAAGGAGGAAGGGAGGGAAACGAAGTAGAGTGTGGAATTGCTAATGATGAATTCGGAGAGCCTGACGGCAAGGCCCAAAATGCAATTTGCAGGGTGTTGACGAGCATGTTTGATCGGACAACTTGAAAAGCACTCCGAGAGCGCAGACCTCCGCCAAGCAATTACTTTCCATCGATGATATTGCTCTTCCATGAGATCAGTGATTTCCACCCACTGAAAAATCGCCCGATTTCCCAATATAGAAGCCTTTGTTACGTCATAAACCCTCAGATGCGCGGCGCGCCTCGCCCTAGCAGATCAGAAACTAGAGCACGCACTTTAGTGCGCGCATGGAAACTTCAAAAATGCGCAGCTTGAACTCCCAAGTTCATTGACTTACGTGGCAAAATATCGAAAATCCTTCATAAAACCCATAAAAATTTCCGGATCACTACCAAAATTTAATCATCTGTTCCTTGTGTCATTCTCAACCTTTGCTACAAGTTTCATCTAAATCCGTGCACAGCTTTTTGAGTTATTTTGCACACGGACAAACAAACAAACTTATAACTAACAATAACTAATTATATTCCACATACTAAGAATCTTGCTATAGGATTGGTCAAGAGCTGATCACGTGATAAAGCGTAGTTTTGCCCATCACATCACCTGAGAAGAACTAGGTCACTTGATAGTACACAGTGCAACGCACTTTTCCTTCAGTGTCGCGCGGTGCGCGCAGCAAATTCATTGTTTTGTCATCTATAAAGACAGCTGTTTGTTTTGCTGATCTCTGGCAGTCCATACAGTCTTAACGCGAGATGAGTACGCGCGAAATAAAAGTGCATTGCACTGTGGACTATCATTTAGTAACTAGGTCACTTGATAGTACACAGTGCAACGCACTTTCACTTCAGTGCCTCGCGGTGCGCGCAGCAAATTCATTGTTTTGTCATCTACGCGCACACGTAGCCTAAGCCCTAAGGATACCTAGAGACAGCTAAAACGGTTTCAGATGTGGAATAAAATGGGAATTTCTAGGACCCTAGATGAGGAATATAAAGCAAATAATCAACTTTTAGTTTCAGGCAATGAGACAAACTATCACTTCCTCGGCGATCTGAATGTGTACGCTATCTTTCCTCAGCTACGCTTCGGAAAGATAGCTACATCCAGATCGCCTCGGAAGTGATAGTTTGTCCCATCACCTTCACCAACGTTGATTATTTGCTTACTATCACTTCCTCGGCGATCTGAATGTGTACACTACCTTTCCTCAGCTGCGCTTCGGAAAGATAGCTACATCCAGATCGCCTCGGAAGTGATAGTTTGTCCCATCACCTTCACCAACGTTGATTATTTGCTTACTAACTAACAAACAAACCAACGGTAAAGAAAATATAACCTCCTCCCTTGGGGGAGGTAATAACATACCACAATAGTGGGGTTCACACAAATAGCCCGAAACTTTACGTTTCACTCGTGGTTTCAAAACTTTAAGTTAAATTTAAGTTTAGAGTGCGTGTGAACAACTCGTGGTTTCGTAAGGTTATCGCGATAAACTACGAGCTGCGGGGGTCTCCATCGAAGTTAGCGTACGTGTGGACACAACAAACCTCGAAGTTTCGAAACTTTAGGTTTAGCGTGACCTCTCCCTCCACCTTGCGTTTCCGGGTCAGCTCTTAGTTCTTTGTCAACTGTGGTAGTGCGGTAGCCAGCTGCAGCAGCTACCTGCACCGCACGTACCCAGGCCCTAGGCCAAGGCGTGGCCGTGGCTAGCAGCTATACATTTGAGCTGGAAGATGTCCATGTGCAAGTTCCATCTGAAGCGCGCGCCGACAGTATACATGCACTACTTCCGGTATTAACCACGACGTCATGATTCACTCGAAGTTAGCGGTGTAGTCTAAATGTGTGTGAACCCGCGTTGTTGTTTGATAAGGGTCGTGGTTTCAAAACTTCGACGATCCCAAACTTTAAGTTTCGTAACCACGACGGTACGTGTGAACATAGCTTATATACATAAGACATTACAAATTATTCAGTGTCTGCAAGATATGCACTCAATAAAGACTCTTTTAATTTGCGTTTAAAGGAATATAAAGACGAGCAGCTTCGGGGGAGAGGTCATTCCAGTATCTGGAGCCCGTATATACATTATCTTTTTTTTAGCGAAAATTGTTCGAGTACGTGGAACGTAAAATGCGGCACTTTGGCGGGTAGGACGTGTATGAATCAAATAGTTTTTCCTGAACATGCGAGTAAAAACATCCGGTAACTCCTTGGCAGAAAATTTATACATAAATATGCCGACGTTGTAACTGAACAGATCTGATGTTTTCAGTATTTTATTTTTAAAGAATGATTTATTCGTGTGGGACAAGTATCCGACATAGTTAATTTCTGATGGCGCGTTTTTGAATACGGAACAGTTTATCAAGAAGATTTCTATTTGCGTTCCCCCACACAAGAATACCATAATTAAGGTACGGAGTAATCAAAGTAGAATAAAGATTAAGCAAGATTTGACTTGGAAAAACACTCTTAAGTTTATCAAGAACACCCGTGTTTTTAGAAAGAATATTACTTAAATAACTAACGTGGGATTTCCAAGATAAGTCACTATCAATGAAAAGCCCTAGAAATTTTATACTACTAACTTGATTTAATTCAATTCCATTAAACTTAATATGAAAGGAAGGGTTTTAAGACTGTTGCTAAAAAAAGCATACAATGAGTTTTATCTATATTGAGTGACAATTTATTGGCGTATATCCAAGACTGAACAGATTTAAGTTCTTTATTCATTGTGTTAACAAGAGTATAAGGATCTCTGTGTGTAAAAAAACAAAAACAGATTTGAGTCGTCAGCAAAACATACGAAGGAAAGAATTGACGAGGAACTAGGAAGATCGTTAGTGTACAAAATGAACAATTTTGGGCCTAATAAGGAGCCCTGTGGAACACCACATGAAATTAACTTTAACTGAGAATCACGGCCATTTATAGTCACAAATTGTTTTCTGTTTGATAAATAATCTCGAAACCAGTCCAACGCTTTCCCACGTATACCATAATGTCGTAGCTTGTAAATCAAAAGATCGTGGTCAATTGTGTCGAATGCCTTCGAAAAATCAATAAAAACTCAAATGGTGTGGGAGACATCATCTATAGTATGAGCAACTTTATGGATAAAAGTCAGTAAGGCATGGGTCGTGCTATGGTTTTTTCTAAAACCAAACTGCATGGGATTTACAAAAAACTTCACACTTTTCGAGAAATTTGTGTGTGCGCGTAAAATGAAGATAGCAGAGAAATAGGGCGATAATTTGTCACGGATTCTTTTTGTCCTTTTTTTTTAATTGGTACTACTTTAGCTATTGTCATTTTTTGAGGAACTATGCCAGTAGATAACGATAAATTAAAAATATGTGTTAATGGTGAAACTACTTCATTAATTATGTTTTTAAGGAGAAAACTTGTGATTCCATCACATCCACAGTTTTTCTTTGTGTTCAAATTTTGCACGATATCTGTGATTACTTCTTCAGTGACTGGTTCGAAAAAAAGACTGCTGATTCTGGTGTTTTAGAAAGGAATGAAAATCAGTGTTTGAATGCGAAATATTACTGGCAAGATTAGGTCCTATGCTTACAAAGTATTCATTGAATACTTCTGCCATATCAGCTTGATCTTCAATGTGATTATCATTATTAATGGTATGCCTAGAGGGTTCGGTGTTATTTTTAGTGTTCAGCGCTTCATTTTGACCTTCCACGTACTCTTGATGTCATTTTTGTGCTTGATAAATTGCTTTGAAAAATACATTCGTTTGGCTTGATAATAGTGTTGACTTTTTATGTTAGTCTGATTTTCCTGCCTCTTTTGAAAACAAGTTCTGTGTGGCGTGCAGCTCCTTTATTAGAGTGTAAATTCAATCTGGCGAACATGATAATAGTATTGAATACAGATCTAGATTGAATAATCAAAACGAAAGCATTGAAATATTTTTTCTTTCTGTTACAGGGGAGGTGTACAACAAGACTGCGTGCGGTGAATGGGGACGTGGGGAACAGGGGCAAGTTCTCTTCCAATATTGTTCACATTTGGTTTTAAGAAAGTCAAGGAAAAATGACAAACCGTAATCTTGAGTATTCTAGAAAACAATATTCATACAAGTACATGTAAGTATGCCAATATGTTGGACAATTTTAGCTATAGGTTAAAACCAAACACATTACTGAAAACACCTAGCGTACATCGCTGGTCTTAGATGATATAATCATGATAATGGAATAGCAATCACAACAAATATATCGCATATTACAGTCCCTAAAATGTTTATGCTAGACGCAAATTGAGGTCCACTCCTCCCTTTATTATTCGTTTTTCTTGTTGGCCAAACAATCTGGGATGATCCGTGTCGTATTGATCAGTGTAGATGTCGTATTGATCCGTGTATGTAGATGCCATGTTTGTCCGTGTAGACGGCGCGCTCTTCCGGCCTTATCCGTAAAGCTGCTGCCGTGTTGATACCGTGTATACAGTTATATCAACGCTCGTCGACGCTCCATCGAGGTCGAAACTATCCCGGATCTCCCCAGATCATCCCGTAAAATCCTTGAGAATCCGTGTTTATATGTGACTGGGGCCTAAGGATCAAAGGTGGAAAATATTTGGGTTTTTGAACACCTATAGTAATGTAGATTATTAGATTGTATTAACCATCTGAGACAGATTACTCGCAATAGTCAGGTCGCTTAGTGAAATTACCGTTACACGGCGGATAAAAGCATCAAATTTGGCATACGGATTCCTTTAAGACTATTACACAATATTAGAGTAGGAGCCCTCTGGAATTTTTCGATTTTTAGGGTGAAAATGCTGAATTTTGATATTTCTTTATAATATACTGTATTGCTTAAGTAATAGACAGGTCGCTTTGTGAAATTACCGTTACACGGCGGATAAAAGCATCAAATTTGGCATACGGATTCCTTTAAGACTATTAAACAATATTAGAGTAGGGGCCCTCTGGAATTTTTCGATTTTAGGGTGAAAATGCTGAATTTTGATATTTCTTTATAATATGATATAAACTGTATTGCGTAAGTAATAGGTCGCTTAGTGAAAATTACCATTACACGGCGGACAAAAGCATCATTTTTTTCACACGGATTCCTTTAGGACTATTAGACAATATCAGAGTAGGAGCCCTCCGGGATTTTTGGAGACAAAACACTAAAAAGATCAAATTTCAAAATGGCCGACACTTAATTGGCAAAACCCTCACTTTTCATGTCATATGGTTTATATGATGACAATATATTACATTTGTTTTTGTATTTTTGGTTTGCTTTAGAACCTTGGCTTGAACATTGCGTTAGGAGCATTATATTCTTGTGTAATGTAAAGTCTCTGAACTGCTGGTGGAGGGGTAGGGCAAAAGGGGCGGGACCCCCCCCCCCCCTTCCTTAAAAAAGAAGAGGTTGTTCGCTTGTTGTTTTGCATGCTTTTTTTTCTCGATTTGCTCCATACACGGGGGATAAAAACGTAAACTTTGGCGCACGGATTCCTTGAGGACTATAATAAGAAACAATATTAGACTAACCACACACACACACACACACACACACAAGATCTTATGGCAAACCCCTCACTTTTCATGTGATATTACTTATATAGAATCGTCGATATGATGACAATATTGGTATATATCTTTATTTTTGGTTTGGCTTAAAACCTGAATTTGGAGATTGCGGGTGGAGCATTGTTTATATTCTTGCGTAATGTAAAGCGAATGGCTGGGGGAGAGGGTAGGGCAAAGGGGGTGGCCCTCAACTTAAAAAGTGGTGGTTCGCTTGTTCTGTTGCGTACTTTTTTTTTGCCGTCTTGCTTTAAACACGGTGGAAAAAAGCATCAAATTTGGCGCACGGATTCCTCATTAGAGTAAGAGTCCTCCTGCAATTTTTAAGGAAAACACAAACACACACACGAAATCAAATTCCAAAATAGATCAATTCACAACAGATCTGAACTTATATGTTATCACATTCCCTTAGTCAGGTCGCTTAATGTCAACATTTGGGCTTACCGTTAGTTAGAGCGGATAAAAGCACCAAATTTGGAGAGGTGATCCCCTAGAACCTACCCATTGATATTAGAATAGGAGCCCTCAGGAATTTTTCGAATTTTAGGGTGAAAATGCTGAATTTCAATATTTCTTTATGATATGATATATACACTGTATTGCGTAAGTAAGGGAATGTCATAACATATAAGTTCAGATCTGTTGTGAATTGATTTATTTGTCATGGAACTGAAAATATAAACCGAAACTTGAGTCCATGATTAACATCAAAGCATCTGAAACATGGAGTTGGTAGAATTAATTACTGATCAAATATTATGTACCTATATTATATACTGGTCAAATATAATGTATACAGTTTAAACAGACAGAAGATAGTTTCTAGAATAAACAGTTTTCCTACTCAGTGGCGGATCTGGGTGCGTGGAGGCGCACTGGGCACGCCCCTTCTATTCTTTGTTAAAACAAAGAAATACAAAGTAAACATGGAGGGGGGGGGGGCTTGCGCCCCCTTTAATTTTGCAAAGGCGCCCCTCACCCTCATGGAATTCCTGGATCCACCCTTGCTACTCCCATGCTCTGAGACTCTAAGAATCATTTTACACTGAAATAATTTTTCAGTGCAGTAAGATTTATTTGTGGATACAGTGCACTCCCGTTATGACGAACGCGGTAAGAATTTTCGTAACAATTACTAGTAAGTAAAAATCAGGTCCCAAAACTCTCATCTATCTTTCTATACATTACTGTTCTGTTTATAATAAATCGAATTGTCGATATAACAGGGAAAAAAGCTGCCGGTCCCGACGATGTTCGCTATAACGGGGGTGCATTCTACTGCTACTACTTTCTTCTTGTGCCACTGATATGACCGTGTCTCAGTATACCAGAAAATGTCCCTTCTGAGATTATGGGTGAGCTTTATCTTTTACCAGGAACTTTACTGATAATTGTACCAAATGAGGACAGAAAGATAGACACGATGTCTTGTCATAAAAAGTTGTGCTGGCCATAATAATATATATTTGGGTTAAATATGTTTAAAGTTGCGTTTGCATGCTGAGGGAGGTTTATTTTGCAGAATGTTTCATTAGACGAAAGGAACTAACTGACTATCATAGTCGCTTTACAAGAAACTATAAATGTCTTTTTCCCCCAGAGGATCGCACCTTTTTCATGTACATACGGTGCTTTCTGCTTTAACATTCCAAGGCAATACATACGAGTACATATTACTTAGAGATCAATTTTTACCAGAAATGTCTTCTCTGACAAATGCATGACAACATTACTCCAATCCACCATAAGTGAAATGATGCGATGGACATCAAAGTTTTTACAATAATTGGATTAAATTCCAATACTTTTGCTTTTAAGAACGTGATCCGTCATGGTATTCAAGTGCATGGGATCGTTGTGTGATTTGCCAGCAAGACACGGCTCAACCCTTGAAATGTCTCTTGAAGAGTTCAAGGGCAAGTGGTGACAAGACAGATGCCTACAAGTCATTCATGTCCAATGCTGAACAGTTCCGAGCCATTAATGCTGCTCCAGTTGAACTCTGCTTTGGGAGTGAAGAAACTGTTGAAAGCTTTGTTACACACTCAGCTCAATTGCACAAATCTTACCATTTGTAATTGGAGAAGACAAAGAAAAAGAGAGTTCACACCCCAAATGAAGATCAGAAAAGGCTCACTAATGCCCCAGTCACACAGTGCTTTGCGATGGGTTACGTCCGCCGCGGATAGATACGGATGAGTGAACGCATAGGGACGCAGCGTGGACGCAGGCATCCGCAGGGACGTATGTAGACGTAACTGTCCGTAATTCATCCGTAAAGAAACGCAAAATGACGGCGCCAGGCCTGCGAAATTTTGAAATGTTCAAAATTTCGCAGAGGGATTCTACGGATGCAGACTTTCGCAAGTAACCGTAACCAAACGTAATTATCCGTAACTGAACGTAACTATCCGTAGCCTGGACGCAGACCATCCGCAAAAAATTTTACCTCCCGTCCGTTTGCGTTCGTTTACGTCCACCGTAAGTATCCGAAAGTAATCGCAAGTTAACGTATATCAACACTTTCGTCCGCTTACGGATATTTGCGGACAGTTACGGATGCTGCGGAAGATTACGTCCTTCGACGTTTTCCGTTTTCCACTCGCCTTGGAGCACAGAGACTCGTGGGAAGCCACACAACTCGTGTTGCCAAGCTGCAGAGCATTTACCTGAAGGAATGCTACAATACAGTCGGAGCAGTGGAGAGGCAGAACCGCATGGTCAAATTATGACATTTCTACCACAAATGGTCATTTTAGGTGGCACCCATATACTCAATGACATCGGTTGACCAGCTGTTGACCCTTGGTGCGGAACTTTTTTTTCTTGCACTCTTTGAATGTATATTTTTCGAAAAGGCAATATTTTGATTAGGGAAAGGGGTGACAGCATTTCATTCACTTTTCTGGCCGGGAAAGGTGTGTGACAGCGATAACTACATAAAATTCTCTATGTCCATGTCAAAATTCTCTATGTCAATGATATGTTCACCCTCTCTTTTTTAGTATTTGCGGATGATAATAATGTGTTTTATCTGATTCTGATTCTTATCGATTAACACATGATACTTTAAACTGTGAATTAACGAAGTTACTCCATTGGATAAGAGCGAACAAACTGTCAATAAATTCGCAAAAAACTGCAAGAAAAAATATATGCTGTTCAGTAATTCGCTGGAAAATCTACCGAGAAATATTTTCCTGGAAGACACGGTCATAGACGAAGTCTCTTCCATCAAATTTCTAGGTTTGATTCTGGATAATAAACTTACCTGGGCTTTGCATATTGATTCTGTATGTCGTGTCATTTCACGGATTATAGGTATTCTAAACAAAGTTAAATTTCATCTTCCCAAAAATTTACTTCTTAGGTTATATTCTGCTTTGATACTACCTTACTTAAACTATGGTATACTCGCATGGGGAAACACTTTTTCTACTTATACAGAAAGAATACTATTATTACAGAAAAAAAAAAGCTCTTCGTATCATTTGTCACGAATCGTGGAGAAGTCATACTTATAATTTATTTCACGCAAATAATATGTTGAAAATTTGACCTTTATCGCTTGCAATATAGGACAATTCATGTATAAACTCACCAACCATTCTCTCCCCCTTGTGTTTGATTCCATGTTCTTAAAGAATGGAAACTGTTCATGCATATCCAACCGGTCAATCCCATGAATATCATTTGCCTTTGACTAGGACGGTTTTTGCAAAATCTTTATTCTCCTTTTCTGGACCAAAATTCTGGAATTCTTTTGATAATAATATAAAAGAAGCTTTATTTCTTAATACATTTTCTTTAAAGTTAAAGAATTATTTAAAAACTTCGTATGCAGCAAACTAAATAATTTTTTTTTTTACTTTTGATTTTCAAAATCGTTGTTGCGTCGGTAATACTCTTTGTTTATCAGCGAGCCTGTGCCTCCAGTGCCCTGGTTATGACCCACCATTTTCCCTCTCCTCCCCCCCCCCCCCCTGTCCACCTCGGACTTCCTACCTTCCTTACTATCTTTCTATCCTCTCATCAATCTTTCCTTACAAGAGAGCCGCTTTGTGTTTGTTAATGTGAGTTTGTATGCGTGCATGTATGTGTGTATTACTCTGTCTTTTTTTTTTTACTATACCGTTAACGGAAATTGTTGGTATTATATTTTTTCTGTATTAGGGGACTGCATTCTACAAGCCCTGTTTTTTTTTAGCAGTCCCCTCCATTTCCAGCAATATTGTTTATGCATTCACCACAGTGACGTAACAGTTATTTGTATCTATGTTGATAATTTACCTGTATCTCTTTTACAACGCTATTCTGTTCATAACATTGTGGTACTGATTTCCTGACATCTGTGTATTCGAGTGTTTCATTGTATTTCTAATTATTTTGTTAGTTGGAAGTGACATAAATCAACTTGAAAACTGAGAACGAATTTTTCTCTATAGTGTTACCCATTTTACGCTCCATGGAATGTGTATTACATTTTTTTTTTGTATATACAGAATGTATATTGTACTTGGGTGTGGGAGGGGTGTTAGAAGTCTTGATGTCTTTTTTTCTCTGGAGATTTAATAAGCATTGTTTTATTATAAAAATCTCCTTAACATAACCCAATAAGTCATGAATATCGCAGCACAACGACAACGTAACCACAGTTTGTCTATTCCATGACTGTGAGTAAAAATTTTCTTACTCTAATGTTTAACTTATCGATCTATATTGTGTTATATTTGTGGTATAATTATTGATGTATTCTTTACATTTATGAAGTTTATTCATATTTGACTTGCACAAATAAAATTCAAACCTCAAATTCAAAATTTCATATATCTTTTATCACTGTAAAGCAAATTAAAGGATTACGAATTTTTTCACAACTTGTACGTAATTCAATTTCAGTTTTCCCCAGTCATGCCAGTGTACAATGTAAGACAGTCCAATATGTGATAACCTCGCTGTCACAATACGCTGACTTAGCAGGGATCGTCACAGAAAACAATACTGTCCATAATTATTTATAACAATCTGTAACTATCCGTAACTATCCAAAAATATCCGCAATTCTCCGCAAGTGTTCAGAACTATTATTTGCCAATTCGTAAGAATATCCGCAAGTGGACGCAAGTATTCGCATCTGGTCGTATTTGTCCGTATCGCCCGCATTTTGCCTGGTATGTTTTGAATAAATTTTCTAGTGTCGGCAAAGGATCCGCGGGAGTCCACAGAAAAAATGACGTTTTTGGGACGTAACGCCGGACGCAGAGCATTATGTGACTGGGGCTTTACGTTGCCAACTGTGCGGACGTAAAAATAGCCCAGTACGCGTAGTGAAAAACTCAGGAGACGCAAGCTGAAAATAGATTGACTTGATGCGCTCTTCTGCGCACGCTCAGAGCATTTTTTCCCCTTTGAACGTCCGCACGTCTAAAATCTAAAACTCCCTAGTATCAGAAGAACACATCAGTGAAAGTTTGAGGAAAATCAGAAAAATCGTTCAAAATTTTCATTTCTGGCCTGTCTGGATGAGAAGATTACTATAGCTTGTGATGTCACATGCATAGAATGTATAAAGAAAGAATAAAGAAAATTCAACATATTTCCACTTTTCTCGCATAATAATAAAGTACTTGACTTGCCTTTTTCAGAAGGCAGGGGGAATGATATTACCCTAAACATAATTATGTCAGTAGCGAGTCGAGGGAATATGTACTTTTTGAAAAAAATTGAAATTTTGGGGAATTCTCGTTATGTTTTCCTTATATTGCTCTATGCATGTGACGTCATACACTATAGTAGTATACTCATTAAGCGATTATGACACTGAAACTGAACTTTTGAACGGTTTGTCTGATGTTTCCTCAAACTTTCACTGATGTGTTCTAGTGATATTGCTGCATTCTCTCAATCCTTATGTATTTGAAGGCAGACTTGTCCTTTAAGTCTTCAGTGTGTTACATGTACTGCGATGAAGTGATGGAAGTGATTTTGGGATGCAATATACTCACACATTAAGCCTACTTATGTGAAGTACATCTGACAACTTACAAGGAATAGATTATTTCTATGAAACAGAATTCATTATGAGTTAGACAATCTACACACATAGATTAAATGGTATTCATGTAAACTAGTGCCGATTCCCTGTACATGCACAATGCACCACATTTTCAGACCGAATATTGTATACATGTCCGAATTTAATACCACACGTACCGTGTACCACACTCTTCTAAGTGTGTGTGTAAGTGATACGTTTATATATATATATATATATATATATATATATATATATATATATATTACATATACATATTATTATATATATATATATATATATATATATATATAGATAGATATATATATGTTAGAGGTTACAAGGAGATAAAGTGAATAAAAACTTATTTTTGCTCTTTCACTCATGTCTCTCATTGTGTAATACTGGTCTTTTGTTGTCATTGTAATCGAGAAGGGCGTTTGCAAAAGAAAGCTAACATGTCCATTTTTGAAATTTTTACTTTTGTGCTTTGGAGAAGAAACTTATAAGCGTTTTTACTCACGCATAAATTTTCCTTCTGTATCATCCTACATGCTTGATAGCCAATTAAATTACCTTTAATATGGTATATAATATATCGATTTTCATCAAAATCTTCTATGAAAAATATGAACTCGAAAAAGTGTTTACTTTTTTTGCTGAGTGTTTATAATAATAAATATATATATATGTATATATATATATATATATATATATATATATTTATATATACATACATACATACATAAATGAAGAAGCAAACTGGTAATGCATTGTTGGTCAATAAAACATGAATTTATTCGACTCAAATTTTAGGCGTCCTACGCCTTCTTCAGGAGTGTAGGACGCCGAAAATTTGAGTCGAATAGACTCGTGTTTTATAGACCAAAAATGCATTACCAGTTTGTTTCTTCATTTCTTCATGGAGCCAATACGTGAAATCTCAACGTGTTTGTATAAATTATATGAAATAATTCATCACTGTTCTTTTGTCTCGAAAACTTGATAATTTACATTTCATAATTATCATTCTAAGCAAGTTCTTTGTCGTTGTTTAGTGTAAGTTCAAGTTTTTGTTTGCACATTCCTCATAAATCACTTTGAAAAGGCTAGTGAGTTTGGAGGTTTTTGTGATCACAGCTTAAATACTTTTTTATTTGGATAGTGTTGGATAGTAATTATCCAACTGTGTTTACACACACGTACAAATATACTGAACATTTCTGTTGTTTGATTTACCTCAATTTACATTTTCTATTTTTAATACGGGAGTCTTATTTCCTGCCTCTTTTGAAAGCAAGTTCACTCTGACGAGGAAGCCCTTGTAAAAGTACAGTTTTATCATGTATCATGGCTAATTGCTTATAGACATAATGCACGATATTATTAGTCCGCTGAATATACATTGCGCATGTTGATTGTATCAAAATCCGAGGTAAATTTACTCATAATGCAACCCCCCCCCCCATGTCTCTTTAGAAGAGAAATATCTAGCCTTAGTTCATTTGTTCATGAAAATACTTGCCGTGCTAAGAAAAAAAAATCAAATATGTAAAGACGCGGAAGATTTCAAGTTCATGTTGACATATTCTACATGTATCGTTCTGTTGATAAATGGTTCCCTTAAATAGAAAATCGGACTTATATCACCAACGTCGATGAAATTAGAAAACAAATATGTGATGGTCTGCAGGACAATGACATCTTGAATTTCCGACGGAGAAGTAAGGGCGCAGGCTTATAGATTTTAGGGAATATTAAGGAAGGTGGAGCACATTAGTCGTAATTAAAACGGGTTCGTTTATTGAATCGTTTTTCGGTGTCTCATCAGCAAAAAAACAAAAACAAAAACAAAAGTAACACCTATTCCACATGAGGGACCAAAAGAAGTCACTCCGTATTTTATGTCATACTGCATTTTTTTCTCATACTGATCCGTTATTTTTCGAAAACAAAATATTGAAAATTAAGGATTTATATTTGTATAATCTAGGACAATTTATGTATAATCATGATAAAAATAATCTTCCACATATTTTATATTTGAAACAATGTTTCCAAGAAATCAATCCGTTCACAATTATCCAACAGGGCGATCGAATGAATTTAATATGCCCTTTTTAAGAACTCTGCTGGCTCAGAACACCTTCATCTACGATGGGTCAAAGTATTGGAGTTCCCTTCCTAACGATATAATAACAGCAAGAACTTTGAATTCTTTCAAGAATAAATTGAATTTTTTTATTGAAATCTTATAACATACAACTGAATTAGGTTTGTTTCATTATCTCATTTAAGTCATCATCTTTCTTTTATATGCATTAATTAATTACATATATATTTTCCATTAATAGAGTAAAATAATAAGTCAAAAGGTCCTCCTCATATTATGTTACTGTTATCGAACCGTGTATCATTGTGTCTCTTCTCTCCTTTTTATATGTCCGCTCTTCTGCATTCTTTCCGGTATATGTACCCAATTCTTCGCAATATCTTTCTAGGGTGCGTCTTGTTACTCCTATCTCACATCATGGTATCCAGTTTGCTTGTGTCCAGTTACTGCATTGTATATGATTTCCATGTTTATTTAATGGAAATGAAAATAAAGTTGAAGATGAAGTTGAAGATCAAACAATTCCCTTGCACTTCATGATTGAATCGATGGTTGGTCATCTAAAAGTCTTTTTAGGGTGAATTTTAATTTGAATGTTAACAATATGACCTCAGTTTACCTGAGAAACAGATATCAATGTGTAGGAGAATGACTAATACTTGTTATTATCACTGCATATTAACAATATTATATATTAATCTGAGGACAGTGCCGTTCGCTGTAGACGTTTCCTGGAAAGTTTTTTCGGTTTACCCAATGGCTATCGTTGCCAATTTAACATATTTATTTGTATTTTATATGTGTCTATATTAACATGGTTTCTATAGACTTCTCATGACTATACATTGTGTCACATTTTTGCTGACATTCTTATTGATCAGATGGGAAATTTGTCGTCAACACCTGTCAAAATGAGTGCTAAACCGTAAGAAAGACTTGAACAAATCCCTCCTCACAGGGAGGTCTCTTCCCACCTCCCTGCTCCTCCCCACACCCGCACTCGCTGCGCACAATTCTGTTTTACACCAACATTGTTGTAACAGATAGAAAACTATTTCAATGCTGTTCATTTGATCATTTATTTTCGCTTCGGAGGTTGTATTTCGTTGAATACATATGCCACTGTATGCTGTAATGCGAACAGCTAATGTCGATATTGAAACCGGATCTGCCCCGAGAGAAGTTCTCAGAATCTAAATCTTTAGCAATTTTGGGGGAAAACACATACTTCCTTTTCAATAATTAGCGCTGCACATTTTGTGTATGTCTGTTTAAGATGTGAGAGCCAGTGTTTATCATTATGTGTACAATTTGTATTCGTGTCTTTTATTACTTGATAAATTCCACGCATACCTGTTCCTTCATCAGCTATTATAGTCACATATAATTGTTCTTCCCTTGACATTCCCTATTCCACATGAGGATTGAAGAATTAAAGGACAAGTTCACCTTCATAGACATGTGGGTTGAATGAATGCAGCAAAATTAGTTGAACACATCAGTGAGAGTTTGAGTAAAATCGGACAATCCGTTAAAAAGTTATGAATTTTTGAAGTTTCTTCACAGTCACGGCTGGATGAAAAGACTACTATAGCTTGTGATGTCACATGAGTACAACGATATAAAGAAAGAATAAAGAAAATTCAACATATTTCCATTTTTCTCGCATAACAAAAGAACACTCGACTTCTCTCTTTCAGAAGGCGGGGGGAATAATATTACCCTTAACATACGTCAGTAGCAAGTCGAAGAAATGTGCACTTTATTCGAAAAGTAAAGTTTTGTGAAATTCTCTTTTTATTTTCCTTATATTGATATATAGTTGTACGCATGTGACATCATACACTGTAGTAGTCTTCTCTTCCAGCAGTGACTGCGCAGATACTTAAAATATTCGTAACTTTTGAACGGATTGTCCAATTTTCCTCAAACTTTCATTGATGTGTTCTACTAATATTACTGCATTCTCTCAATCCTTATGTATATGAAGGTGGACTTGTCCTTTAAAAGGGCATTGTACCGGTTTTTTTATTTTTTTATATGTTGTTCTTTTAATTCTAAAAGACCCAGCGGTGCAAACAGAATCAAAATTTCATAACGATTTAGTCCGTAATTTCATGTTGAAAATGGAAATTTTTGGGCGAGAAATATGCTAATGAACTGACGAGCCCGGATGTCGTGATGTCACAGGTGCCAAATGTTTCACTGATTACAAGCCCTCGCATACGCGTGCGTTAAATCGTGCCGAGTAGCAGACGACGCTTAGGCCCAATTTAGCTAGCAGGCGGCACTTGTGTACTGTCCTATCCATGCAGCTGTCTCAAATTTCGCTGAACCAAACCGCACCAAAATTACAGGATATACTTCTAAGCACATTTCAAAATACCGTATTATATTTGAACGAAATCGGTAATCGAGAAGTATCAATATTGACGCCAAATTTCAAGTTGTCACTAAAAAAAACCCTCACACTTCGCGAGAGATCTTGGTAAACGCGATATGCACAATCTAGAACTGAAGTTAGCCGACTAGTGCTGTTCGAACGGGGAATTTACGCGGGAACTAAATTAAAAAATGTCATGATTTTAGCGATTTGTGTGATTTACGAACTTTATTTAGCTCAAATAATTTATAAATTGATTTCTTGCTCCCGATTACTTGAAAGATTTGTCCCATGATATTAGATGGCTAACTTCAGTCTGTGCGTGCGCAGGCAAGTAGGGCCACTACGCCGCGATCACTCTTGTTTAGTCGTACAGAGCAGATTGTTTTTAGCGACGACAGGAAAGTCGACAACTTCACTTACGCTTCTCAACTTGCGATTTGGTTCCAATTAGCGTGAGCAAGTGGACATGAGTCATAAAATACTTCTTGTGATTTTGGTGCAATTTGGTTGGGTGAATTTTGAAATATCTACTGTCACAAATGTACACACTAGTAGTTATGTACATGTATGATGTACTGTATGCATGGTTGTTTAATGTGTATGTACACAGGTGGACCAGATTAATGGAGAACATTCTATGTGGTATAGATATAGTACATACAGGCTGACCAGATCAGTGGAGAATTTTCTAGGTGGTATACAATGTAACTACACAGTACATGCTTGTAGCAGGAAATACATTATAGCTCACTCAATCTAGATTGATTTCACCCATTCCAGAAAGTTCTGGGAAGTGCTTACATATTTGGCTGAGTGAGGCACTGTCCCTGTAGCCCAATGTGATTGGTAGTTATTTTTGGTAATGATGTTTTGTACATAGTTAGGCAGTGAGTCATCCAGGTTTCCTGGAATTTGGACTGGCTAGTAGGTTGGAGAGAGTTATAGAATGTGCTAGAAGGGGGTGAATGGATAGTATATAAGCCAGAGAAATTTTGCAGTAGGCAGAGTACCCAACACCTCTGCTCTGAGAGTTACGTCACTTCTGGCTCTGAAGCGACTTGTTATAGTCAGTCCTGTGTTACCTGCTGACCTGTTATGTTTGTGGAGATAAGGCCGGGGAGACATTTTGCCTGCAGAGAATGAATTTGCCTTCATTGGAGATAGACTCCATGTTTTTAAGTCAATGGACATTGCTACTGCAAAGCTGGGACGGGCTGGATTCCTAGCTGGACAATATAAAGTGAATCATCATTCAACGCATCGACTGGACGTGGTCGTTGGATTCTGCACATTTCGCTGTGAACATTATACTGTGGATCTATTGTGGACATTATACCCTGGATTTATAACGCGGACTATTGTAACCTGTGCCTCTGGATTTACGTCGAAGGAATCATTAATCGGTGCATCACGGATCATTCATTTGTGCATCAAGCATCGTATCTGGACACTTTCAAAGGATTACTTAATACGTGTAAGTGATTCCACTACCGATTTATAACTGTTTCTATTGATCATTGTACTGATGTGACGCCGATTACCAGTCTGTACCAACAATATCACTGTTAATAAACCGCCTGAACATCAGTTGATTGTTTCTTTTGTGCGATCATTCTCGGAGTGATTTTGGTCGTAACAAAATTGGGGGCTTGTCCGGGAAGTGAATTTAAGCCAAAACTTAGAATTTGGAACGTTCCGGAATCCAGAATATTGGTACAGACAAAATACCTGTTGACTTGGTTGTTCAATTGCATATTGTGTGTAATACATTGCGACAATGTCAATCAGTACAATGGATGTTCAGGCATTTGTTCAGAGGACAGATTTGTCCCTCAAAGATTTGCAAAGGTTACGCAAATGTGATTTGACTGCTATTGCACAGCATTTAAGTGTAGATGTTCCACAAGGTGTAAGAAAGGCAGAGATTCTTGACTTGGTAGCTGGTCACATGGAGCTCAGAGAAGAAATTGACACTCCAGATCGAGCTCAAATTTCAGATCAAACACGGCTTGAGCTTGCTAAATTGCAACTGAAGGAGAAAGAAATGGAAATGAAGGAAAGAGAAAGAGAAATTGAAATGAGGAAACTTGAAATTGAAGAGAAGAAAATGGAGCAACAACTGAAATTGCGTGAGATGGAATTGACTCATGCACAGACTGTTGGAAATCGTGAAAGGGCTCCCTCTGAATTTGATTTGGCCAAGAACATTCGATTGGTGCCAAAGTTTGAAGAAAACAGAGTTGATGCATATTTTGTGTCATTTGAGAAGGTGGCTAACAGTTTGAACTGGCCACAGGAATTTTGGCCCTTGCTCCTGCAAAGTGTGTTTGTCGGCAAAGCAGCCGATGTGTACTCATCTCTCTCTGAAGAGCAATCACGTGACTATGCTACAGTCAAGAAAGCAGTGTTGAATGCTTATGAGTTGGTGCCAGAGGCGTACAGACATAAGTTCAGAAATTCGTACCGTAAACCAGGCCAGACACATGTTGAGTTTGCTCGTGAAAAAGAAATGATGTTTGATAGGTGGTACAGGTCCCTGAAAGTGGATCAGGACTTTGATAACCTACGTGAGGTTGTTCTCTTGGAAGAATTCAAAAAGAGTGTTGCTTTCAGTGTGAGGTCACATTTGGATGATCATAAAGTGACAAGTTTGCATAAAGCAGCCTTGATGGCTGATGAGTATGAGCTGACCCACAAAAATGACAACAGACCACCTTTCAGGAATTTCTCTGGAAACAAGAGAGACAAAATTCAGTCGAGCAATCCAAAGAATGCTGGTTCTGAAAAAGGCACGAGTTCTGAAACTTCATCGGCACCAAAGCCTCAATCTGACAAAGGGTCCAGTACAAGTGCAAATGTCATCAAATGTTTTCACTGTAACAAGACAGGGCATGTAAAGTCACAATGTTGGAAGTTGCAAAACAAAACAAAGAAGGACTTGGGATTTGTCATGTCAAAAAGTGTCCTACCCGAAAACAGTGTCCCGTTCAGTGAAACACAGGCCGTTGAAAGTCAATCTCCCAAATTCAAAGATAGGATGAAGCAGGTGGATGAGAGCTATCGTAGCTTTTTGTTTGATGGTGAGGTGACCCCATGTACTTCTGGTGAGGCAGGTAAGCCAGTGGTCATCCTGAGGGATACGGGGGCCTCTCAGTCGTTGATGGTGGATGGTGGTATGACTTTTCCACCAGATAGTGCAGTTAATGCAAAAGTCTTGATTCAGACTGTTGATGGCAGTTATATGTCAGTGCCACTGTATAGAGTGGATTTGAAGTGTGACCTAGTTTCTGGTCCTGTTACTGTTGGAGTTGTTCCTGAGTTGCCCATGGCAGGCATTGACTTTTTGTTGGGGAATGACTTGGCTGGGGACAAGGTGGTTGCGTCTCCAGTTGTTTCGCATAAACCAGTGGTGGTTGCTGAAACTGAGCAGTTGCAGGAGGAGTTTCCTGGGATTTTCCCAGATTGTGTTGTGACTAGGTCTCAGGCTCGTAGAGCTGTTCAAGATGATGCGGATTCTGTTGATGTGGAGGAGAATTCCGGTGTTTGGTTGGCAGAAACCTTTTTCAAGGATTTGAATGATGGGGTTGCTGTATTAGGCTCCGAGGCTAACAGTGATGGGCTGTTTAGCAAGTCTTCCTTGGTTGAAGCACAGCAGGCAGACTCTGAGTTGAAAGGCTTGTCTCAGACGGCGTGTTCTGAGGCTGAGGCTGAAAAGGTCCCTGAGTGCTATTATGTCAAAGATGACATTTTGATGAGGAAGTGGAGACCTCCCCATAGGCCAGCTGACGAGGATTGGACGGTGGTCCGTCAAGTTGTTGTCCCTCCTAGTTACCGCAGTGAGATCTTGAGGATTGCTCAAGAGTTACCAGTTGGCGGCCATTTAGGCATCAGAAAGACAAAGGATCGGATCATGAGGCATTTCTATTGGCCAGGGTTGAATGTGGATGTGGCTGAGTTTTGCAAGACTTGTCACACATGTCAGGTGGCTGGTAAACCACAACATTCAGTGAAGCCGGCGCCATTGATTCCGATACCTGCGTTTGAAGAACCATTCAGTCGGGTTCTAGTTGACTGTGTTGGACCTTTGCCTAGGACTAGGTCGGGTCATAAGTACCTCTTGACAATCATGGATATGTCTACACGGTTTCCAGAGGCTATCCCATTGAGAAATATCACTGCTAAGACTGTGGTAGATGCTCTAGTGCAGTTTTTCACTAGGTATGGGTTGCCCAAGGAAGTGCAGTCTGACCAAGGGTCAAATTTCATGTCAGGCATATTTCAAGAGGTGATGTATCGTTTGGGTGTGAAGCAGCTGAAGTCGTCAGCTTATCATCCCCAGTCCCAAGGTGCGTTGGAGCGCTACCACCAGACCCTAAAGACAATGATTAGGGCATTTTGTGAGGAGTATCCCGAGGATTGGGATAAGGGCATCCCTTTCCTGCTGTTTGCAACGAGGGACTCCCCAAATGAGTCGACGGGTTTCAGCCCATTTGAGTTGGTGTACGGTCATGAAGTTAGGGGCCCACTGAAGCTCATCAAAGAGAAATTCATGACTGAGGATGATGAGGTCCACCTACTTGACTACGTGTCAAAGTTTCGTGAAAGGCTTTCAAAGGCTTGTGAGGTAGCTAGGGAACACTTGAAAGTGTCGCAAGACTCTATGAAGAGAAAGGCAGACAAAAATGCCAAAGCCCGAACTTTCAACCCAGGTGACAAAGTTCTTGTACTGCTGCCTATACAAGGTGAACCACTGAAAGCCAAGTTCAGTGGCCCATACTGTGTCAAAAAGAAACTCAGTGATGTGAACTATGTGATCAGTACGCCAGACAGAGGCAATGATCAAAGGATGTGTCATGTCAATATGCTGAAAGAGTGCTATGACAGAAAGTCAGTTGGTGTGACATAGGTAGTGGATAGCTAAGTAGAATTTAAGGGTGAAAAGTTTTCACCAGCATATATCATTTACAGTGTATGTGTTTAGCATATCCATTAATGTGTGCAAAACAGTTTGATATGATTGTATAAGCTCCGAGAATCCAAGCAATATCATTGTAAATAGTATCCATGAAAAGAGAACATGGAATGAATACAGCTATCCAAAAGACATGTGATAGTATGTGGTTATTGTGGCTTGATTTGGATTTTACCTCACATTCGTTGGAAATAACAATGAGAAATTGTGAAGGTAAAAGAAACCCTTGCTACAGCAAGGCTTTCTTTTTCCCATGGGGGATGGTGTCACAAATGTACACACTAGTAGTTATGTACATGTATGATGTACTGTATGCATGGTTGTTTAATGTGTATGTACACAGGTGGACCAGATTAATGGAGAACATTCTATGTGGTATAGATATAGTACATACAGGCTGACCAGATCAGTGGAGAATTTTCTAGGTGGTATACAATGTAACTACACAGTACATGCTTGTAGCAGGAAATACATTATAGCTCACTCAATCTAGATTGATTTCACCCATTCCAGAAAGTTCTGGGAAGTGCTTACATATTTGGCTGAGTGAGGCACTGTCCCTGTAGCCCAATGTGATTGGTAGTTATTTTTGGTAATGATGTTTTGTACATAGTTAGGCAGTGAGTCATCCAGGTTTCCTGGAATTTGGACTGGCTAGTAGGTTGGAGAGAGTTATAGAATGTGCTAGAAGGGGGTGAATGGATAGTATATAAGCCAGAGAAATTTTGCAGTAGGCAGAGTACCCAACACCTCTGCTCTGAGAGTTACGTCACTTCTGGCTCTGAAGCGACTTGTTATAGTCAGTCCTGTGTTACCTGCTGACCTGTTATGTTTGTGGAGATAAGGCCGGGGAGACATTTTGCCTGCAGAGAATGAATTTGCCTTCATTGGAGATAGACTCCATGTTTTTAAGTCAATGGACATTGCTACTGCAAAGCTGGGACGGGCTGGATTCCTAGCTGGACAATATAAAGTGAATCATCATTCAACGCATCGACTGGACGTGGTCGTTGGATTCTGCACATTTCGCTGTGAACATTATACTGTGGATCTATTGTGGACATTATACCCTGGATTTATAACGCGGACTATTGTAACCTGTGCCTCTGGATTTACGTCGAAGGAATCATTAATCGGTGCATCACGGATCATTCATTTGTGCATCAAGCATCGTATCTGGACACTTTCAAAGGATTACTTAATACGTGTAAGTGATTCCACTACCGATTTATAACTGTTTCTATTGATCATTGTACTGATGTGACGCCGATTACCAGTCTGTACCAACAATATCACTGTTAATAAACCGCCTGAACATCAGTTGATTGTTTCTTTTGTGCGATCATTCTCGGAGTGATTTTGGTCGTAACACTACATGGATACGGAAGTACTCTAGCACTATGCCTACACCAGCGCTTGGATCGCGAAGCGGTGGCACTGTTTGTATCTACGTGGTCGGGCCACTCTTCCGAGGTATGGGTCCTACTAAAACTAGATCTAAGTTAGTCCTTGGTGTTAATACGACCACCATGAGATTTATCTCGACCACAAAAACATTGAAAATCCATAAAGCAGATACCTTACCTGCAAAATTCAGCACAGAAACAAACTATCGGTTTTTACTCTCACTTGAACAGTTTATTGCTAAAGTTCGTCTCCAGTTTTAATAACTATAAGTTTGTTAAGTGACCACAAAGTGTTCATTAAACTTCGAGATATTTGTTTTTGCGCCATGTGATACTTGAACAATGTAATAAAATATTTTGCAAGAGTTACCTATGTCTGCCGATACATCTGCTGTAGTTTGTTTTTTGCGTTTTGTATTTTTATTTCTACATTATGTCGTGATCAGGCCTTGTGAAATAAATAGCCTCCTACGAAACCTGAATGTGAGAAAATAACATAGAACAGGTGAAAAATTAGCGGTTTGCTTCGACTACTGATGTCTCCTTTACTTCTTTACACTAAACAGTTCAAAAAATGAAAAATAATGACAATATACTAGCCTGGACGTGAGCGGAATTCGTTTGTGTAAGAGTGTGTATGTGAGAGTATGTATATCTGCGTATAGAAGTATATGTTTATACCAAAAGTGGGTTCGTGAGTGTATGTGTGTGTGTGTATGTGTGTGTGTGTGTGTGATAACTTCATTGGGCGAAACAACATAGGATTATACTGTTTAAGGGTTTTGCAGCATTGTTGGAACCCCCTTATAATGATAGATAATAGTAATAAAGATAATAATAATAATAATAATAAGAATAAGAATAAGAATAATAAGAATAATAAAAATTTCCCATAGGCCTACTAGGCTCTTAGCTGGTTTATTATTCCTCTGAACGGACAGATTACGCCACTGCACTTGAACCAAACTCAGAATAATGAGAGTGCTCTAATCTTTTTAAAACATAATTCAATAAATATTCTTCAAACCTGCAGTTGGAATTTGATAATTCGATACAGTTTGCTCTGGCTAGGTTATCAATCAAAACCTTTTCATACGTTTATCTCTGACGAAATCACTCTAATTAATTCTGACATTTTACCTCTGACATTTTTACCTCTGCCATTTTTACCTCTGCCATTTTTACCTCTGACATTACCTCTGCCATTTTTACCCCTGCCATTTTTACCTCTGCCATTTTTACCTCTGCCATTTTTACCCCTGCCATTTTTACCCCTGCCATTTTTACCCCTGCCATTTTTACCCCTGCCATCTTTACCCCTGCTATTTTTACCCCTGCCATTTTTACCTCTGCCATTTTTACCTCTGCCATTTTTACCTCTGCCATTTTTACCTCTGCCATTTTTACCCCTGCCATTTTTACCCCTGCCATTTTTACCCCTGCCATTTTTACCTCTGCCATTTTTTACCTCTGCCATTTTTACCTCTGCCATTTTTACCTCCGCCATTTTTACCTCTGCCATTTTTACCCCTGCCATTTTTATCTCTGCCATTTTTACCTCTGCCATTTTTACCTCTGCCATTTTTACCTCTGCCATTTTTACCCCTGCCATTTTTACCCCTGCCATTTTTACCCCTGCAATCTTTACCCCTGCTATTTTTACCCCTGCCATTTTTACCTCTGCCATTTTTACCTCTGCCATTTTTACCCCTGCCATTTTTACCTCTGCCATTTTTACCCCTGCCATTTTTACCTCTGCCATTTTTACCCCTGCCATTTTACCTCTGCCATTTTTTACCTCTGCCATTTTTACCTCTGCCATTTTTACCTCCGCCATTTTATACCTCTGCCATTTTTACCCCTGCCATTTTTACCTCTGCCATTTTTACCTCTGCCATTTTTACCTCTGCCATTTTTACCCCTGCCATTTTTACCTCTGCCATTTTTCCTCTGCCATTTTTACCTCCGCCATTTTTACCTCTGCCATTTTTACCCCTGCCATTTTTACCTCTGCCATTTTTACCTCTGCCATTTTTACCTCTGCCATTTTTACCCCTGCCATTTTTACCTGGCACCGCACCTTTAACAATTCATTTGCGTTTCATGATTAAATCTATAGTTGGTCATCTAAAAGTCTTTTCAGGGTGAATTTTAATTTGAATGTTGTAGAGACAACGATTATGACCTCACTTTACCTGAGAAACAGATATCAATGTGTAGGAGAATGACTAATACTTGTTATTATCACTGCATATTAACAATATTATATATTAATCTGAGGACAGTGCCGTTCGCTGTAGACGTTTCCTGGAAAGTTTTTTCGGTTTACCCAATGGCTATCGTTGCCAATTTAACATATTTATTTGTATTTTACATGTATCTATATTAACATGGTTTCTATAGACTACTCATGACTATACATTGTGTCACATTTTTGCTGACATTCTTATTGATCAGATGGGAAATTTGTCGTAAACACCTATCAAACTGAGTGCTAAACCGTTAGGAAGACTTGAACAAATCCCTCCTCCCAGGGAGGTCTCTTCCCACCTCCCTGCTCCTCCCCACACCCCCACTCGCTGCGCACAATTCTGATTTACACCAACATTGTAATAAATAGATAACTATTTCAATGCTGTCCATTTGATCATTCTTTATTTTCGCTTCGACGGTTGTATTTCGTTGAATACCTATGCTGTAATTCAATTCATTCAATTCAATTCAATTCGGTTTTATTTCAAATCAAAATAAGCATAACAGTTAGTCCGTAGACTAATAGTGTCATGCGTACAGAATAAAAATACATGCATGATTACAGAACATTCACAATCCAAGAAAAAAATCAAAAAGTTACCAAACCTATTAAATTATTCAGTCATACCAATATCATACAAAGCGTATTCCTTACAGTCCTATTATTACACATTATATTTACACAAAATTAAAACTGAATTACACATGTGGTGATATTGCTGTAAACAAAGATGCAGACATTCAAAAACAGACAATATGTACATGTACTATGGCTAGAGTAGAATAAATTTCCACATGCAACATAACGAATAAAAAAACAACGAAATTAAATCAGCGGATGTATAGTGCCATATATGAAAAAACGAAAATACAACAGTTGATATCTTTGAAAAATAAAACAAACAGAGATTGCACTGATATCAAATCACCTTTCAGCACTATATATCATTAGTATCATATTACTATTGCACTGCACTTCAGAAAATATATATATATATATATATCACATGGTGGGAGTATGAAATTGGACATACCATGTAGGTAAACTGTACACATTCACTTACAACAGGGAATACATGCGTGTATATCATAACAAATTTAAAAACCATGAGTCCAGAAAAAAAAATCAATGAAACATACCCTTTTTACTAAAATATTATCTTCATCAACATAACCATACACAGATATACGCTCATAACTATATATAATAAACAGATGTATCATGTGCATACATATAAACAGCGTAAAGATAGAAACGCCAGTTTCAATCTATTTGTACATTATATCGTTATTATCATTATTATTTATTATTATATATTAGTATTAATGCGAACAGTTATTGTCGATATTGAAACCGGATCTGCCCCGGGAGAAGTTCTCAGAATCTAAATTTTAGCAATTTTTGGGGAAAACACATATTTCCTTTTCAATAATGAGTGCTGCACATTTTGTGTATGTCTGTTTAAGATGTGAGAGCCAGTGTTTATCATTATGTGTACATTTTGTATCCGTGTCTTTTATTGCTTGATAAAGTCCACGCATACCTGTTCCTTCATCAGCTATTATAGTCACATATAATTGTTCTTCATTTGACAACAGATAATACAACAGGAACTTATTCAGGGGGAGCATTGCAATGAATATTTTTTTTTCAGCTCATTGTAATGCAAACAGTGACATAATGCCCGTTGGGTTTAAGGATGGCCTTTTCATGAACTGCATTGAAGACAAAACTGGTTACATGTAGAGGCAGAGTTTATTTCATGATGAAGAGTAAGCCAGATCAGTTAGTAGAATGAAAAGAGATTGTTGGTACCATTGATGAACATAGGTATTGATATGCTACACAAAAATGCATTGCTCTGAAAAAAAAAGGCAGAATGATCATACAAATAAAATATTAAAAAACAAGTTTGAGGAAAATCAAGTGCGTAACGAAATGATAACTGATTGATTTTTCTGTGACTTGAAAAATCGAGAAAGCCATGAAAATCATTAGCAAAACTGTTAACTCTGTGATGAGTCTGTGATGTTACAGCCTTACAACACACGAATTAATCGTGATATATTTGTAGCATTTTCCCCATAAATAATATGATTTCCTCAGAAGTTGAACCAGGATTAACACAGTACTAGAAATGCATGTATACACGTATATATATATATATATATATATATACTGAGCTATTGAAAGCCCTAGATCGGTGTTCGTCCCAAACCCTTAACTCTCTTTGCTCGTGTGGTCAGAAGCTGTATTGTGTGCTCAAAGTTGTTTTGCTCAAAGTTTTCACGATATATATATATATATATATATATATATATATATGTATGTAAATATATATATATATATATATAGGCTTACAGATTTTAGGAAATATTAAGGAAGTTGAAGCACATTAGTCTGAATAAAAACTGGTTCGTTTATTGAACCGTTTTTCGGTGTCTCATCAGCAAAAAATAAAAAAACAAAAACAAAAATCAAACACCTTTTCCACATGAGGGTTCAAGCTTAAACAATTCACTTGCGTTTCATGATTAAATCTATAGTTGGTCATCTAAAAGTCTTGTCAGGGTGAATTTTAATTTGAATGTTATAGAGACGATATGACCTCGGTTTACCTGAGAAACAGATGTCAATGTGTTGGAGAATGAGTAATACTTATATGATATTGACTGGCCCTGAGGGAGGTACCAGAAAATATTGCCCAAACTGAAAGCATATTGCCCGAGTCGAAGACGAGGGCAATATGTTTTCAGTGCGGGCAATATTTATCTGGTACCTCCCGAAAGAAAGGCCAGTCAATATCATAATTATTACCTATCCCTTAGGTAAATTAAGAAAATATGTGAATACGGCTATACACTGATACAGATCAAGCCACATTTGACTACCTGTAGACCATGAACATGTTGAATAATTGCAAAAGTGTTCATCAATGTATACCATTCAACTCCAACTTCAAAGATACATATGAAGTTGTAACAGGCAAACTTCAAACTTCTGAACGCTCTTACACTTTATTTTTACTTCTCTGTTTAAAGTTGGAGAGTTGTAAAACTGATGGTCACTGTGTAATTACTGAGCACAAATGGACTAGTCATTGCCTAGTGCTGCTGTGAGTGGTCGACCTTGTATGAGCTGATTTATCAGCGTTCTTCTGCGGTGCGTGTAACTGACACTCTGGACGTCGTGGAAAGTTTTCTTTTCGTGGTCGATCGGAATGTTTACGTTTAAAGCAGGGAGGTGGGGAGACAGATTCCACTCTCTCTCTCTTCCAACCTCCCCAAACCGGAAGACTGCACTGTTTGCACACATTGTTTTGTGTACGGTGCGGTGTGTGTAACCGACACGCAGCGACGTGGCGAAAAGCATATTGACTGCTGACCTCTAACCCCGCAAAATAACAACTCCTGACCTTTAACCCTGCAAAATAACTGGAATTGCCTCTCAAAACTCCCTCGTACAGGTAATAATTGTTATTATCACTGCATATTAACAATATTACATATTAATCAGAGGACAATGCCGTTCGCTATAGACGTTTCCTGTCAAATTTTTTTCGGTTTACCCAATGGCTATCGTTACCAATTTGGGTGCTGTTCGTTATTCCAAGGTTCGTCATTCCGAAGGTGCGTTATTCCGAAGGTTCGTTAATCCGAAACACACATATTCCCTATACCTAGAGGTTCGTTAATCCGAAAAGGAAAAGGGGTTCGTTAATCCGAGCATTTTGTGGCGTTGTTCCGAAGGTTCGTTAAGCATCTGTCATATAATGATTATCTGTGCAATCCCTGTGAATGATACTTGCCATTACATCCACCTGATTGCAAACCTAGTATTTGGCAATACGAATATAAACATATTTTAATGCATTCGATACAAAACAAGAAATGGATGCTTCCCCCGAGGGTTGTTTGACGGACCATTCTGGTCACCTGGGGTGCGTTCGAGCGCTCTAAAGCGAACCAAAGCGAACTGAACCAAAGCGTATACCGTAGGCCTACCGAACTGTGCCAGTTTTGGAGCGTTCGAGCGCTCTCTGGAGAAAGCGTACCTCAAATATTTTTAGAAAAGGTCACGCATTTTTGTAGAAAGAATGTCAACCACCTTCCGTTTGAACTACTTACACCTGTCCCGAACAAAGAGAATGATGTTTTTGCATTGTGACGTACAATTGTATGCGCATGCTTTACAGCAAAGACGCTTTACTATCTTTACTATTTTCACTATCGTTGCTTTACATCGAACTTTTGGTACGATTTTGGCACGCTTTTGGAGCACATCGGGAAGTGGTCCACTTTTTGCTCGGTACAGTACGTAGGAGCGTTCGAGCGCTCCTCTGGCGCGGGTACAGTACGGTACGGTACGCTTTAGGATAGCGCTCGAACGCACCCCTGATCTCGCTATGCAATATCCTTTTTTGTTTAACACGAATTCCATAAATTGTTACGCCGTGCAAACTTACAGATTGGCATTATGTTGCTTTGAATATGAGTGAAGTGCCTAACCAACTAAGAAAATACAAAGGTCATTTGTACCAACGTGCACATGAGCTAATTACGAACTGGCTTGTACACATTGCAACTACTCTTTTGGTTCTGTATCTATCATAGAATGGATTACGCTATCGCTACGTCCTGTCATTCTAGTCTGCATATAAATGATTTTCCACTTACTGTTCTCGCAATACCTGGGAGTGGTTTCTGTCGTGATCGACATCGACTAACAATCGAAGCTTATACCACATATTGTTTGTTTGTTTGTTTGTTGTGGTGCCACTTCCGGGGTAGAAAAAAAAAAGGGGGGAGAGGCAAGTAGTTACATCATACATATTCCCATGTGTTATGCTCAAAAAGTGCCCACCCACCCACCCCCGGTCACGCCAGCCATGCACAGTGTATGCACATGCAATCATTGTTGGGCGCTGTGATTGGCTGCTGAAGAATTAGGAGGGTCTAAGCAGTATCATTGGTGGACTATCATTGGTCAATTGTTTGCCAGTGTAACTTGATTCCTTTTGCCAATTCAAGTATGCCAATTCCATGAAAAAAAAAGTCAGTAATATGTCACTTGCTTCCTTCTGCAGAAATAGGGCAGTATTGAAATTCAAGCACTGGACGGCTGAGTGGGCTCGTGGCATGCTTTGAAAGACTTCATATCCATGACTTCAGAAAGATTGACTCACATATTTCGCATCAGTCACCTCCTCAGTTAACAATACAGCATAAATATTCCATCTCTGTTACGGGTGTCGTCAGTTCAGGAGTTTCGGTAGGGCGGTTTGCAGACTACAATATCGACACAATCATGAGTAACGTAGTTCAGCGAATATTCTCTCTCACCTTTTGGGGTCATGAGCTTAGGAAACTTTTAAACCGTTTAGGAAGAGCAATACCGTTGTGCAACAGGTCATCTATAGCTCCAAGAGGTCTTCACCACAAAGTCTTCGTCAAGACTGGCGATCGAGTTGGCATGGGAACGAATGCGAACGTCTACATCGCCTTCTACAACACGGATGGTTTTCGAACACGTGACTTCAAGCTGGACAAGGCGTTCTTTTTCGATTTCAAGAGGGGAAAATTAGACGAATTCGATATCTACATCGACAATGAGAACTTTGGACCTCTGGCTTTCATCGAGATTTGGCTAGACAAATGGGCATTGCTCAACCATTGGTATTGTGAGTACATCGAAGTCCAGGCTCTGAATACCGAAGTGGTCCACAAGTTCCCCGTCAATCGGTGGATACCAGCCGATAGAAGGCTGCAAATTCGTGAGTTCGACATGGTTCTACCTCAGGAGGACAAAATTTGCTTACAGAGAAAATGGGAGCTGCAGAGGAAGGCCAAACTCTACAGTGTCCACAAGGACCATCAGACAACTATGCTAATGGTAAATCTAGCTGAAGTTTATTAGTATAAGGTAGGATAAATGCTAGAGGGTCAAGTCAGTATAATCTGAGTGTGGTATAATTTGCAGTGGGGCGCTGTTGAAATAAATTAATAGATAGATTGATATAGCATCAATTCATGAAATATTATTGTATAACATATAATTACTAACAAAAATCTACAGGTAAATCATATCAACGAAAGAATACAGAAGGAATTGATGTGAATGGAATGTTTGTTTATTGAGCAGGACGATTGTTAAGCAAACAATTGCAAAAGCTCATGCGTAGCCATGAAGGTATAGTACACTGTAAATTCAAATTTAGAATATCAATGAAGGAAATTTTCATGATTCGATCCTTTGGCTATCATATAACAGATATTTAATTGGAAGGTCTATGGGGAATTAATTGAAAATTCTTGACAAAAGTAAACGGATTTAAAGTAATTGTACGGAACACTAGGATGCCAAGAAACGATGACATCTGAAAGCCTTGCTAAGCACTACTCATAGCATTTGAATTCTTTTGGGCTGTTCTAGGAGTACTTCTTAAAGGGGATGGCTAGTAACTGATCAATAGGAATCAGTGGGAATGGTGGGGGATGATTGTTCCAATTTTTGTGGGATTCATCTAAGAGTACATAGTATTATCTATTGTTGTGTGAAAATTATTTGATTCAGAAAGGTCTCATATTCAAGTAATGTGCAGTTAAATGGTTCCAGGCTAGCACGCCTGTACAGTGACACTCGTCATAACAACTTTCCGTAATAATTGTACATGTTCACATGTCCATTATACAAATTTATTCTGTTCGTTTATTTTTTTTAACTCGAATACAAACAAACAGTATGCATTATTTCAACAAAGGTCTTACAAAGAAAGAAAGAAAGAAAGAAACAATGAAACAAAGAAAGATAGATAGATAAAGATAGAAAGATAGAAGGAGGGAAGGAGGGAGAGAGAGGGTTGTGGTAATACGTTGGCAGGATATGCTTGTACAAAAGCTATTATCTTTGCTTTCATTTGAAATTTTGCAAACGTAGTGCAACAGTGCATCTAAGCATCCTAAAACGAGAGAGAGAGGGAGAGAGAGAAAAAAGAAGTGCAATAAATATATTGTATGTGATTAACGATGAGAAATAAAACTTTTTTTATTTCAGAGTACGCATCTACCATCTGACGAGTCCTTCTCCTTCAATGAGGATGTGAGTATCATCACTCTTTAAAAAAATGTTTTCCTGCATAGTTTGTGCTTAACATTTTTACAAGAATACGTATTCGCCCAATCCATGATTCTTGTTCAAACTTTAGACGCTACGTTCATGTATTTAAGATAGATTCAAACATACAACGATACCACATGTAAATGATGATCCAAAATGAAGGGTTCTCATTGTTTCTTATACAATTATTGTTTGCAGGTTTTAATGGCTCAGAAGGAATTGTGTGAACCGAATAGTTTTATCCAAGAGTTGTAGCCCGGAATTTGGAGGTACAAAAGTTCCTGTGCATGCACATGTCCTACCTACCTATATGTGACTCTGTAAACACACTTGGCATGATATTGTTGATGAAATAAAACCGAAACAGATGACAAGAGATGGGCCTACCAAGATACAACATACTCAAGCAATAGCATCTCTCACCCGTCTCTGTTCGGTAACATGCATACGATAAGTACGATGTTACCATTAAACGCCCTGCATGCACTGTACAACACCACTATATTACGTTACTATAACTGTTGTAATCTCATATGGGGTCGTGCATCTGCCTACCTTTTAAAGAGACTAGTGGGGTGTTACAGAAGAAAGTTATTCGTCTTTTTACTGGCTCACATTATCGTGCGCATACACATGATCTATTTCGACGCCTCGGCGTCTTATCTCTGTCCGATTTGGTTTTGTATAAGACTGGAATTTTTATGCATAAGTTCATACATAATAAACTTCCATCTGTTTTTATGGATTATTTCAAACGTTGTAATGAAATTCACTCAAAAAACACACGGCATCCATCTAATATTTATCCATTTTGTTTCCGAACAACTCGTGCCCAAAAACAAACGATAAGGTTTCATGGATCTAATATTTGGAACTCCGGAATTTCGGAAAAGCTGCCTTTGCACAATTTCAAGGAAAAACTACGATATGTTCTTGCCTTCTCCTCATTTTAGTCAAAATATGAAATTTGAATTACATTTTTTATCATGTATTTGACATGTGCTGCAATCGGTAATGCTTTCTCGTACTATGAACACGTATATTTGTAGTCTCGTTCTATACGTCGTTTTGTTTTGTTTGTTTTGCTTCATGAGGTGTTATTTGTTTTGTCCTCTGTCTTAGTATGCTTTATTCTCTCCATGCTCCCTTGATGTTTTCGGTAACTTTTGTCAATTTTAATTTTGTGCTTGTTTTAATATGTTTTATTCTTTCTGTGCTCCTTTCATATTGTTGGTAACCTTTATCATTTTGGTGTTTCAATGTTTAAATTGCAATATGTGTACGATTTGTTTTCAAGGGTACATTCTTTTTAACATGCCTCTGGCTTTCTCAGAACTGTACCTGCTACATTTTTTAACATTTTATATCCAAACGATTTTTATTACTAAATGTATAAATTGAACTGAACTGAATCGTAGTGGAACCTTGTACGCAATGCGGTGGCGTTGAAGGTGGAGGCCAAAATAGTGGATTTCGCCACGGACAAGTGGGAGTCTCTTAAAGACATAGAAACCATCTACCAGCATCATCTACTTCCTCCTCCAACTGTAAGTATCCGTATCTTCTCTTCCTTCTCCTCCTCCTTTCCCTTCTTCCTTCTTCCTGCTCCTCCTCCTCGTCTTCCTCCTCTTTTCCCCCTCAGGTCACAACTGATACTATTTTAAGCGAAACATAACCATGCCGTATCATAGTCCAAAGAACTAAATTAAAACTTTTTATATGATTTGATTTGATTTGATTTGTTGATTTATTTCTTCTTAATTCCGTTACATCAGATATAATTGTGTTCAAGTCATATATGAGAAACAGTGTATCGACACATAGTTTTTAGTGCAAAACAAAACAAATACAAACAGCTTAGGGAACTTGAACAGAAGGGTCTCCAAAATAAGCCGAGGCTTGACGGTATGGAGACCCTATACTTAGCTACTCTGGATAGAATAAGGGAAAGAGAGAGAGAGAGGGAAGGGTAGGGGGAAAGGGAAAATTACAGAGTGTATGTGTACCACTCCAACTACTTTACAATAATAGTAATGATAATAGATGAATCTACTATTAAAGTTAACACGTTCAGTTGCCTTTGCCGTAGTAATGACCGAATATATGCACTATGAAAATAGTAATGAATGAATACAAAGCATTCTACATGAGGTTATCTGACATGAAATAACAAAATATATCGTTGTTAAATGTGCACAGTAAATAAGGCACATGGTATAGACACATACATATACATGCTCATTATTATGTATCTATCCTATACATACACAGACATACCCATGTTTATAATATATATATGGATAGATAAATAGATAGATATGTGTATGCGCACATACATGCATCATACATCCCGTACATGTTTATATACATTTGATTATAACACATAACAAGAAAGAAATCAAAATGTTATCCTGGGGAATGCTGCTTTACTAGGTGAAGTTTTACAGCCGTCTTAAATGAATACATAGTGGTCATGTTTTTAATTTCGGTGGAAAGGGAATTCCAAGTGTCAGGGCCGGAGTGTCTGATAAAATGATGCGCGAGTGCAGTTTTGGGGTTAAATAAATGCAAATTTGTGGATAATCTGGTAGGATAAGGGTGAATCTCTGAATTTGACCGAAATATTTTGTTAGATATTGGAGGCAAGAGGTTTGACTTGAGGCAAAACATAAATATAGCTTTTTGGAGAAAGTTTATGTCATTTATCTTAAGGGATTTAAGCTGGAAAAACGATGGGTCGGTGTGATCTCGAGAACGTGCTCGACTGCACACTCGAATTGCTTTTTTTTTCTGCAGAAGAAGTGTACGGTCTGTGTTACATTATTTTGTGGGTTGCCCAAATAATGTTGCAATACGATATATATGGCAGGATCAAAGCATTATACAGAGTAAACAATACAAGAGTTATTCAAATTCATGATTTTCTTCCGTCGAGATATTTTCATTGCAACTGATTGACAAATTGCCCTACATCGACGTAAATAAGCACTGAATTGATCAGTGTTTTAGTAGTAGCCATGATATTTACGATTTTCTGTTTGTATTTTATATCAGCTTGTATTGTACATTGTATATTGAATTGCCGAATAAATAATAATAATAATAATGACAATTCATATTCTGGTAAATCAGCTTTTTTACATTTAAAATGAATAAAATTAGTTTTGCTTAAATTGAGTGCCAGTATATTACTTTTAAACCATGTAGATAATTTCGGTATACTTCATTGTTCAACGTAGTAACTAGGTGGTTTAGGTCAGTATGTGAGTAAAACACATTTGTATCATCAGCAAATGATATATACTGTAACATGGATGATGCGCTTGAAATATCATTGATGTAGATTAGAAATTATAACGGACTAGATTGAACCCTGGGGGACTTCACTTGTTACAGGTAATGCAATCGAGGATACTGAATCAATACAAAATAAATAGTTTTCAAACCATGTACTCTCAAAAAAAAAAAGCGAGTGAAAATTTTCACTCTAAAAAGAGTGAATACAAAAAAGAGTGAATTTCGAGTGAAATTGGAGTGAATTTTGAGTGAAAATGCTCATTTTCACTCATTTTGGAGTGACGTCAGGGATCACTCGAAGATTTTGGAGTGATCCCTGACGTCACTCCAAAATGAGTGAAAATGAGCATTTTCACTCAAAATTCACTCCAATTTCACTCGAAATTCACTCTTTTTTGTATTCACTCTTTTTAGAGTGAAAATTTTCACTCGATCTTTTTTAGAGAGTAAGTGCAGTACCCCGAAACCCCGTAATTTCGTAGCTTATATAATAATATTTTGTGGTCAAGAGTATCGAATGCCTTGCTCATATCCATAAATATACCAATTACATGTTTACGATCTGCAAAGGCATTCGATACTCTATCGAATAACTGCATTAGCGCGTGATCAGTTGAATGATTAGTTCGGAAACCGAATTGATCAGGATTGAAGAAATCATTCTGACATAAAAATCCATACAGCCTAAACAATTCTCTCGAGTATTTTGGAGAAACTAGAAAGAATGGAAATGGGACGGTGTTACGAATTTGCCCATATAATCACTTACCAATGCCGTTCTATGTTTTATGATCATGTGCATGCGATCACACGTGCGCGATCGCGAATGTTTGTAAACACCACCAGTTACGTAATCTCCTTTTGAGTCATTCGTTTTGAACCGCAGCCTTACACACTTCGCCCAGGTTGAGTTTAATGTTATGAATATATTAAGCTGGGCGTGCCTGACGGAATTTTCCATGTATGTAATAATGCTCATGTTAAAAATGCATTGGTCGTGTCAGTCGATAATCAGACTCCGGTTAGAGAGGACCGTTATAACTTTCTCAACGTCCCGTCCATGGTCTTGGGAGAATTGCTCTCCCTGAGACAAGTATCCTGCGGACTGAGTTAAAGTGCTAAATAGCAGGATAATCCAGGAGATGCCAACCTGCTTCTAGCCCGTTTCCCTTCGACGACGACGGCGTCGATAGGTTTTCGTCGACTTGGCCAGGCGAACCACCAGGCGGTCTGGAGCCAACGCCCACCTGTGATTCCTGTGATTGCTACACGGCGACTAGCGGGAGCCACGCCGAGGTCGATCCAGGGCGTCGAGACTGTGTGAGTGGCAACGCGCACCTAGCAGCCAACGCCCTTCTACCCGGCGTAGTCGTGGAGCGGCAAGCTGTACCGAGATAGCGTCGCCCGCTGGTTCGACGACGTGCCCCGTGCATCGACGCGCTCTCGACGTGATAGCGTCTTGCGTCGCCTCCCCGTCACGTCGCAGATGAGTTGGGCCCCGACGTTGGTTCTGTTAGGGTAAAACCCTGGCCAGGTATCACATAATCTGTCTTTGAGTTATCTTTTGTTGAAACAATCCGATCTAACATTCAATTGTTATGGTTAATTTCGCTGTAATGTTTTGAACAATTATCATTATTCCGGTTGGAAACTGATTGTTAAGTAAATTCTTAATAAAGCTCCGGAAGATTTGTTCATTTCAATTCACTGTGACCGCCTTACATTCATTTGTGTGATCTTGACCGTAACAAAAAAGAAATATTAACCCTGGAAGTGTAGATAACATGTCTGAGTGTTACCATGGCTTCATGTCAAAGGGTGTGGTTTCTTGGCAGTCTGATGACGGTGCAGTGCAGTCGGTGAGAATCCTGCGGGACACCGGAGCAGCACAGTCTCTCCTTGTAGGTGATGTGAATAAATTGCCTGCTGATGGTTCATCTTGTGCTAGTGCACTGATACAGGGTATTGATGGAACCTACGTTTCTGTACCTTTGTATAGGATACACTTGAAGAGTGATTTAGTCACTGGAGTAGTTATGGTTGGTGTGGTTCCCGGTCTACCCATGGATGGGGTTGATTTGTTGATGGGGAACGATTTGGCTGGGAGAAAGGTCTCAGTCTCACCAATTGTGTCAAGTGATCCGGTAGTTGACCATGAAACTGAAAAGTTGCTTGAAGAATTCCCGGATGTATTTCCTGTTTGTGTGGTGACAAGGTCACAGTCAGGTCAGGCGAAGCAAGACGAGGCAGATGATTTTGGGTCTGTAGATGACTCTGTTCGGTTGGCAGACACGTTTTCTGCTAACTTCGATGATGTTTCTGCTCAGTCTAGTGATGACAAGTGTTGTCGTTCTTCCCTGATTGCAGCGCAGCAAAAAGATCCAACCCTTGAACGTTGGCTCCTTACTGTTGTTTCCGAGATTGAAGCTGGTCAGTGGTCAGTGGTCAGTGGTCAGTGGTATAGCGGATAGTGTTGCCAGTGTACTATCGTAGGGAGATACTGAGAGTTGCTCAGGAAATTCCCATGGGAGGTCACGTTGGCATTAGGAAAACTCAAGCAGGAGTGTAGTTTTTCGTTAAAGCAAAAAGTAGAAAGGGAATGTTAATTATGTGTGCAAACGTCTTAAGTTTTAGACACACGGTTAGTTTCTTTCCCGCCATTTCCTTTTGTGAGTGAAAAAAAGAAGAGAAAATTGAAATCATGAGAAATACTAGGTTGTGTCGCATTCCAAACTGGAAGGATTGAAATGAATTTGAAAGAATGGACAAACAATGTTCAAATGTTTGTTGTTGTTTTTTTTTGTGGAAGGACATGATACCAACAAAAGTATTTTGTAAGAGAGACATAAAATGGCTCCTTTTGATATATTATGGTGTTTCCCTTTAACAGGAAACGTTTACAGTAATTACCCCCCCCCCCCCCCCAAACTGTTACCGGTGTTTGTATGAAAACATTATGTGCAAACATGAAAGAAGATTATAATACAGGTCTGTCATGATACAGACAGAATGCCAAACTTATAGCAAAGTGAAGAGACAATGTTGTGAAACACATGCGATAATGTTCCCGTGTTATCATAATCCAGACTGGTTAAATAATGTATATTGTGTGTGCATTTAAGCCATTATATTGTGAGTGATGATAACCTAAGAAGTTCAGTATAATATGAATAGCTGATGTTTGAAATTTGTTACAAATTATGAAGAATGATGTTGTTGAAAGTTGTAACGTGTTTTGATATACAACGAAAATATTACTTCAAAGTAATATTTTCTCTCTTAGGGGTGGGGGTGTTACGAATTTGCCCATATAATCACTTACCAATGCCGTTCTATGTTTTATGATCATGTGCATGCGATCACACGTGCGCGATCGCGAATGTTTGTAAACACCACCAGTTACGTAATCTCCTTTTGAGTCATTCGTTTTGAACCGCAGCCTTACACACTTCGCCCAGGTTGAGTTTAATGTTATGAATATATTAAGCTGGGCGTGCCTGACGGAATTTTCCATGTATGTAATAATGTTCATGTTAAAATGCATTGGTCGTGTCAGTCGATAATCAGACTCCGGTTAGAGAGGACCGTTATAACTTTCTCAACGTCCCGTCCATGGTCTTGGGAGAATTGCTCTCCCTGAGACAAGTATCCTGCGGACTGAGTTAAAGTGCTAAATAGCAGGATAATCCAGGAGACGCCAACCTGCTTCTAGCCCGTTTCCCTTCGACGACGACGGCGTCGATAGGTTTTCGTCGACTTGGCCAGGCGAACCACCAGGCGGTCTGGAGCCAACGCCCACCTGTGATTCCTGTGATTGCTACACGGCAACTAGTGGGAGCCACGCCGAGGTCGATCCAGGGCGTCGAGACTGTGTGAGTGGCAACGCGCACCTGGCAGCCAACGCCCTTTTACCCGGCGTAGTCGCGGAGCTGCAAGCTGACCTGAGTGAGATAGCGTCGCCTGCTGATTCGACGACGTCCCCGTGCATCGACGCGCTCTCCACGTGATATGATAGCGTCTGGCGTCGCCTCCCCGTCACGTCGCAGATGAGTTGGGCCCCGACGTTGGTTCTGTTAGGGTAAAACCCTGGCCAGGTATTACATAATCTGTCTCTGAGTTATCTTTTGTTGAAACGATCCGATCTAACATTCAATTGTTATGGTTAATTTCGCTGTAATGTTTTGAACAATTATCATTATTCCGGTTGGAAACTGATTGTTAAGCAAATTCCTAATAAAGCTCCGGAAGATTTGTTCATTTCAATTCACTGTGACCGCCTTGCATTCATTTGTGTGAACTTGACCGTAACAACGGTAATTAGTTACACATGTTGGATCATCTTTTTTATGAATCCGTATTACTTTAGCAATTTTGAAGGAACATGGAAAAATACAAGAAGAAAGAGATAGATTAAGAATATGGACTAAGGGAGACAAAATACTACCTATGATCTGCTTAAGTAAGTGGGTGCTAATTTCATAATGACTGACAAAATAACTAATTTCAAAGGCGCGAACAATTCTTAATATTTCAATAAAGTCAGTGAGGTTTAAAAATGGGATTGAATTTATTGGTTGTGGCAGAAAATCTGCGAAATCACAATTACTCTTATCGATTTTAGAGCCCTGTTGCGGACCAATATGTACAAAGTATTCATTAAACATATTGCTTATATCAACCGGATTTCTTAGGGTATTGCCATCTTTATGAAATACTTGAAAATCAGATGATGATTTGCTCTTATTTAGATTTTCATTGATTATTTTCCATATAGTTGAGCTTTTACCTTGAGCATTATCTATCTTTTTAGAAAAATACATTTGTTTGGACTGTTTAATAATGCTTGTTAATTTATTACAGCTTGAAGATACGACAGCCTTGAAAGAGAAGAAAAAAAAAGAAAATGGGCAAAACATACATCATGTAATACTTATCGAAAACAAATGAAGAGAAAAAACAGAGACATTCTGGCATCACATTACGACATTACAAATTGGATAGAAACTATATGTACAGAGAATGAGGTGAGTGAGGTGAGTGCTGGTGCAAGTGAAAGAGCCCTGCAGGCGCGCGGTACTAGGGGCTTTTCATTTGAATTGAATTGAACTGAATTGAAAAGGTGTTTTATTCAGCAATATCCATCGCAGCCCATTAGAGGCCGAATTACAGACATTGTTAACAAAGGACCATGAATGCATTAGAAATACACACAAGATACAGTGTAGCAATGAAAAAATGCATAGAGCAACAACAAAAAAAACAATCTTATTCATCTTAACCATTGCACAATGAGATCAACCTATAATAAAAAAACCAAAAAACAAATAGGCCTATTACAATTACAATATCTAATATCACTATTCTCAACAATTATTGAAAATAAATTGAATTTATGTTAATTATGTGTACCGGTCATTTATACTTATTGATACAGATGTTGTTATACAGCTCAAATCAACACATTTTACACGGCAAAAATAATCAATTTGATACAAAAAAAAAAAATATTTTCTCACTATCTTTTCTTCCCAAATATTAACTCTCATATCAAAATACATTCAATCTACACACAGCACATTACATCAAATCTCTAAATAAATAAATGAATACTATATTCGAATTTCTACAATACATGTATATACAAAAATAGCGTTTGATATTTTTGCACATCTCTCTCTCTCTCTCTCTCTCCCTTTCTCTTCTCTTTTCTAACTCTCATTCCACTAATACACACACTCTCTCGTATTTTGTATACCCATTGCACCAGAATTTGATCTCACATAATAAACAACACCAAAACGCTGACACATTACATTATGAAATACTTTGAACCTTTTCGGAGATTTATAATGATATAAGGAAAATACAATTCTACTAAGATAAGATTAAGATAAGAAAACTGAAATATGTTTATTGAATAGTTTGATGCAAGGAGACTGGGGCAGGGGGGAGGAGGTATCAAAACATTGAAGATTTATCTTGTTTTTGTTACAATAATCAGATATATCACCTAATTCCCATAATTTGATATAATGTGCCTTTTCATGTTTGCTTTAAAATAAAAAAAATGATGAGCATGCTTTAATTTTTTAGGGCAGAAAATTCCATAAATCCGGTCCATGGTCAGCTGATTGTGTCGAATATATCTATGAGCGACAAGTAACTTCGGGTTATTTAGATGAATGTCATTGCAATGACGAGTGGGATAAGAGTGTACTTTCCTATTTGAGATGAAAGTATTATGGAAGAACGGTAGTAAATTGTTGATGCATTTGAACATAAAAATAGCGGACTGATGAATATGAAAATCATTTACTTTTAATATTTTCAGTCATTTAAATAGAGGATCGGTATGGGCTAAATAAAGTGAATGTGTACAAATTTGGATGGCTTTTTTTATGCAAATGAAATAACAAATCAATTTTTGATTTATTACAGTTGTCTCATACAATATTACAATAATTGATATGCGGTAGAACAAAAGGATTGCACAAAATATTAAAAGATCATTCTTTGTGAAAATTGATTTCCACCTATAAAGTATACTAATCGCTTTCGAAATCGAAGTACATATTTTTTGAATATGTTCATTCCAAGTCAAACACTCAAAGTTGAATGCAGAATAACACCTAAGATTTTGGTGGATTTCTTTTCACTAATAAGTACACTGTCAATAAAGATATCTGTTTTGTGATTGATACGAGACTGAGGGCTCTAAAAGTGCATTAAACAGGTCTTATCTACATTCAATGACAACTTATTGCACTTGAACGACAGAGATACCTTGGACAATTCGGTATTCAGAGTGTTAATAAGAGTATTTATACATTTGTTTGAATAAAATATATTTGTGTCGTCTGCAAATAATATGAAATGAAGAAGATTTGATGATTTAATAATATCATTCATATACAGCGTGTCCCAGAAAAAAAGAAAACGAAACCAAGTTTCATTGCAATTCTTTGGGATCATAATCATATATTTGCTATATGAGATGTACATGGATTGAAAGATACACTTCTCTTCTTTCATTTGATGCACAACTCATTGTTCAAAATTCGTGCACGACTGAGTTAGAACAATAGACAATAGTGCTACTAAATTTTCATTTGCACGAGCAAATGGCGATTTTGAATGAATTTTTCAGACTTTTTCAGCAATCTTTTGAAAGAAATAAAATCATAGCCTTAATAACCATTCTTTTTCCTTTCATACGATATCTCACGCGTAAAAAATGATCAACGCCTGCGCGAGAAAATGTAATTTGAAAATATGCTTTAATTTTACCCAGATAGTAAATAAGGAGCCAGTTAGCTTTCCCAACACCTACCCAACTTGGCAGATAAAAATGACCTTCATGCTTCAATGAATTTACACAAACATGAAGGGAGGGGGTAAAAGGGATTGCTACAGACGGTTCGGTTATGAATAGGGTCGTAAATTATCACATGATCATGAGCTTGCCTGTCCATGCAGCTAACTACAGAGCAAAGTGTGTTCATCAGAGGAATGTTTGGGGATGTGGGGTGGGAGTAACGGATCGAAAAAAAAAAACATCCGAGCCCCCCCCCCCCCCCCCCAAAAAAAGACGATTTTCTGCCCTGCACTTACACCTTTGAAATGTTAGAAGCGCAAGTTCAGTGATAAATAAAGTAATGTACCCTCTCTTTCTGCTTCACCTCCCCCTTCAAAAACTTCAAAACCCTGTCAGTGATGAAGGACTAATCGCGCGTGAGGGAAATGTAGAGAGGAATGAAAACAGTGAAATAAGTTTGGGGTACAAAATCATCAAGATGTGTATCATTGTTGTAATGTTGATTTCCCATAGCCATTGGACTGCGTGCAACCTGAGAATATTCACGATATTAGTCTTCACTTATTGGTCATTTGTCTCATAGCTTATACTAAATAGAGGACAACAAAGAGCATTCCGTCTCATACAGCATTCTCTGTAAATACCCCCCCCCCCAAAAAAAAAAAAACATTCACTGTAGCACTGCGGTTGTTTTGTGTGAATTCAATGGTGCAGATGAGCCCATTGTCTAATGCTAAGTCGGTAGAGTTGAATGCTTGTTTTTCGGCTCTCCGTATTAGAATCGCTAGAAATGAAGCATGTTTTCATGCAAATTTTTCTCAAGCATGCGTTATTCATATTTGACGCGTAAGATCTCATATGAAAGAAGAAAATATGAATATTTGGGTTATGAACTTTCTTTTTCGAAAACGTAACTTTAAAAGTCTGGAAAAATTCACTTAAATTCACTTAAAGTCATTTGCGCGTGCAAATGAAAATTTGGTAGCACCACTGTTCATTGTTCTAACTCAGTTATGCATGAACGATGAACATTAAGTTGTACATCAAATAAAAGAAGAAAAGTTTATCTTTCCATTGATGTATATCTTATAAAGAAAATGTATGATTTAGATAGTAAAAAGTTGCATGGAAACCGGGTTTCGTTTTTTCTGGGACACGCTGTATATCCAAAAAAAAAAAAAAGAATAGGTCCAAGGATTGAACCCTGGGGCACAACACAAGTAATATAGGAATAAGAAGAAGTTTTAAATTGAAACAAAACAAATTGATAACGATTAAAAAGATAACTTTTAAACCAGGAAAGAACTATCCTTCTTATACCTAATTTAGATAATTTGTGAATCAAAATTTGATGATCGATTGTATCAAAAGTTTTACTTAAATCAAAAAAAAAAAAATGGTTCGTGATTGACTCGCTCTTTTCGCTTCACTAAAACTCCTCAGGGGATGACAAAGTGGAAATCTGACGTGGAGTTCGGTAACCAGCGGCTGAATGGTTGTAACCCGACTCAGATACGACTCTGCACCGAGATTCCCGACAAGTAAAAATGGCTTCCTCCTTTTCTCATATAGTATAATTCAGATTTGTTTTCGTTTCTGTATCAGTGTTTAGACATTAAACCAAGGAAATTAGGCAAAACAATTTCTTCAACCATCAAGAATCAAGTATGAATCAGGCAGATTGCTGGAAAGTGTATTTCAGTTCATGCTTACAACAGTTTCCTGATTAATGCACCCACAGCTTACACCCCTTTCTATGTAGGTACCCCCCCCCCCCCCCACAGCTTTTATGCTTGGTTGCTGATGGTAAACTAAAGCTCGAAATAAAGTCGTTCAATAAATTTGTTGCTTGTTGTTGACTTATCAAGATATAACAACAGAATAGAATTCAATGGATCATTCTCTACGCAGAACAGGTTTTAAACTATTCTTTGTCCGAGCAGCGACTCCACTGGGTATCGTGATAACGTTGGTGATTGCACGCAAGATAATTCAGCTTACTACCACTAAAAGGACAAATGATATTTTATGATTCCTGGTTGTTCCCTCTGTACTTTTTACCAATATTGACTGGCTAGCATAGTAGCAAGACTTGTACGATGACTTGAGCAACCCTGCTTGTCAACATTAATCATGAGGAGAAATCAGCACCTTGTGAAGATGAGCAAATCGGAATACAGACATCCCAATAGCAAGTAAAAGAAATGTTAAAAACATGGTGCATGTATCAAATGCTGTAAACATACAATGTGTAGCCCATATAAATACAATGTATGGAACTTGACCAGATGGAGAAATGCAAACGTTTTAATAGAGAGATTAATATCTACCTCACGTCAGTCCCATTATCACACGTTGTAGTTTCGCAGTGAGCGAAAGGGACGTTCAGCCGCTTATCGAGAACATGACCATCGACGAGGCCATCGCAAGGAAACGATTCTTCATTGTCAACTACGACTTCTTAAAGGACCTCCCGTGTACGGACGGAAGGACGGTGAGCACAGTGCCATCATCGTTTTTTTTTTTTTTGGCGAGAATAAAACAACAAAGAACATTGTATTGATGACGATCGTGATAAGAGCTAGAGCTTTGTAATCGATGCTTGCGATTTTTTATCATTCTTGATAGATACAACTAGGAAATTTCAATACATAAGCATCGTAGATTATTTCTGTTTTCTTACTCATCATCTTTTATCAACCAGTCTTGATATACTCATTCCATCGCTTTTGTTCCGCTGTCTTTTGCATGTTAAACACACACACACACACACACACACACACACACACACACACACGCACGCACACACAAGGAGTGGGTTGGCTGTCATCACATTTCAATATCTATGGACTGTGTTTCATTCAACGTCAGGTCACCTTAAAGTGGATTAACAATGTGTACATAAATTTTTTTGTTGAATCCTTTCTCTGTCGAATAAAGACTCGTTTTAACATGTTTACTGAAAGTGAGATGATTATTGAAGGGCAATGGTTATGTCCTCTTCGGGTTACTATATCGATGTAGGTTTTGGTATATCTATAGGTAAATGATAATGCCTGTTCATAGGCCTATATTCAATTGGACATAGGCCTACTTGTAAAAGTCAAGAAGAGAACAGTTTTGTGACTCGTTTGAGCCACTGCCACTCAGTCTGAAGGGCGCTCAGGACGTTTTGGTCTTTATTGTTCTAAAACGTCAAGGAATTTTCCAGTTCACCGATTTGTATCATGGATGATGATGATAATAGTTTTAGTAGTAGCGATAGTAATAGCAATAATAATAATAATAATAATAATAAATATAATTATTGTTATTATCATCATTCAGATATATCAATAATGATAATAATAATAATAATAATAGTAGTAGTAGGAGTAGTAGTATTAGTATTAGTATTAGTATTATTTCTATTATCATTATAATCATTATTTAGCCATCGATGTACTAAATGGTGATGCCTTCTATCAATCATCCACACTCTTGTTCTCAGATTTGTGCTCCCATGGCCTTGTTCTTCGTCGATAAATCCAAGCACCTGATGCCAATAGCAATCCAGCTCTTCCAAGATCCAGCCCCAAACAATCCAGTAAGTTCAATCAAGGAGGTATGGCACACCTTCTTGGCTCCACCTACTTCGCACAGTTGCCAAGTGCGAACCTAAAGTGCGGGAAATAGATTTCGGTTGACAATGACTTTTCAATCTTTTTTTCAATGCCCAATAGCTGTGAACCAGAGAATAATACCGAGAAGCTGTGTTGATGTGTGTTTCACAGAATGAAATAAAATTAAAGTCATGACGTCCTCATAGCTATCGAGAATTGCCACGAGTGACGTCGTGTTGAGAGGCAGGAGATTAGCTAGGTATCTGGAGACACCCGTAGGACGATAAGCTACCGTCGATTAATATTAGCAAACCTCATATCCTCAGATTCGTGTTCCTCGAAGTTTCAACCAGCCTGCCTTATGTCACTGAGAAAGAATCTTAATTATATTTGTTGCTACCCTAATATGCACAACTTGTTGTGTAGTACATCATGACATGCTAGTGTTCAGAGAAATTAAGACGTCCTCCTTCAATAGCTCATTCATGTAAAACAGGCGACATGCCGCCAGCTGTCCCTAATAGAAAGCGTTTATTTTGTCATGAATTTTGTACTATTGTGTAATGATACACAAAGTTATCACTACTCCCTCCCATTCCACTATGACCGGATATATCTCTTCCCCTCAGACCAGTCAATGACCCCTACCAATACTCTCCACCTCATCCTTCTAGCTCCATCTAATTTACGACCAGGCTAAGCCAAACCTAAACATCCTGCCCTTCCCCCATCTACTAGAATTGTTGTTAAATCAAATCCAAGAATATTACCTCCTCTATAAAACTAGTCCTGCCTTTGTTCCTATAACAGCCAAAGTTTTGCCCAATTAAAACCCCTCTTTAACACAAAGACTCCACCCCCGTTCACCCATTCAAAGTGTGTTAGAGCAGTGTAACTGGTGTAACAGTGTAACCCTCGTGACTGAATGCATGAAGTGGATTACAAGTTGTGTAACATGCAGAGAACAAGACTTGGATTCTGACGCTCTAAGAGAGAGGATCGGCTCCAAACGCCTCTCAAATAAAGTCCACATGGAAACTTAATTGAGCTGTGTCGCCACTCATTTTTACTGTGTGTACCTCTCAAAAATATTAACCGATCCCGAGTAAAATCTGCAACAATCAGGTAACCAAGAGTGAAGCTTTGATGTCAAACGTCTATCTAGGCTATTAAGTTTGCTGTTTTCTATTACTAAAATGACCAAATAACTCAAATATGATGATGATGATAAAGTTGATAATGGTAGTTGTACGTTGATATTTTAAATGAAACAGGTTTTCTACCCGTCTGATCCCGAGTACACCTGGCTCCTGGCCAAGTGTTACTTCAACAACGCCGATGCCTCGGTCCACGAGTCGGCTGTCCATCTGGGCTTCACTCACTATGTAGGAGAATCAATCGCCTTGGCAACGCATCGATGTTTGTCTCCATCCCATCCGGTCTTCCGTCTCCTAGCTCCTCACTTCCTCTTTCTCCTCGCCATAAACAAGTGTGTATGGCGCGCCATTTATCCCATAATTAATATGTTTGTTTGTTTGTTTGTTCATTTTCCATCTGAGAAGATGGCTGGATAGCCCATAGTCAGCTACGTTAATAAGGTGGTCTTCCATGGGGTCCAGTTGGATTTGAGGTGGGACCACTTCACCGGGTTAAACACCCTGCTCTTTACGATGAATGAATGAATGAAGCGGGATCTTTTACGTGCATGAGTTGTTACTCTCATACACGGGACCTCCATTTTATGTCCTATCCGAGGGACAGAGTGTTTTGCCTCTTGCTAGAGGTATATGCTTACACACAACATTGCTCAGTTCAGACTCGGGTTCGAACCCGGGCCGAGTGATCGTGAGGCAGACGCGCTACCGACTGAGCCAACTCACCGCCCTGAACTTCGTCTATCGCTGAAAACTTTGTTTATCAGTCGATATACTCAGTTTTTCGAGAGAAACTTTTGTTAAATCGAGTTATAAACGAAGTTTATCACGATAAACATAGTTTTTCACTTGATAAACAGTTTATGGACAAATTGAGTTTTCGCTTGATAAACAAAGTTTCTCGATAAACCTAGTTTTTGCTTGATGGACAGAACTAAGTTTTTGGAGAGAAACACTGTTCATCGAGCGAAAAACTAAGTTTATCACGATAGACATAAATCCTCTTTTCAGTTGATTAACAAAGTTTATCGGTGAACTGAGTTTATCGCTCGATAAATGCAGTTTTGTCTCGAAAAACTTTGTTTATCGACCAATAAACTGAATTTTCAGCAATGAGCCCAGTTTATCGGAATTATTGGGCAAATGTCGCGCCATGGGTGTGTGTGTCCTTTGAACACACATTCACATACGACCACATACGTACATGTACTCTCAAATATCTGTCTGTACACTCAGAAAAAAGAAAGATAACTAACACGTTTTCCAGTGCAGATATTTCATAAAAGATGTTGATAAAAATCTTTGCGTCGGATATGTATACCATACTAAAGTTTGTCTAATGGGCTATCTACCTGGTAGTTTGATACAAGAGTGAAATGAGTGAACACATTCGTTTTTGTCCTCAAGGGCACAAAATTAACATATGTAGAATTTGGCAGTTAGTCATTCATTTGCAAATGCCTTCCAAGATAGCAATGATAAAAAAGACAATTAGGGATCTCTGTATATCCTCAAACAAGAACAAAATGGGAGAATAAAGGGGAAATACGACATGTCTGTCAACTCAAATTCAAATGACAAAGGAAGTAAGCCGCAAAGGTGATAAAATGGACACAAAATATTTTACTCTTTTAATTTAGGAATTTACGAATTCATGAGACAAATTCAACATTTTATTTCAAATTCTTCTACTGTTTTTGTTAATATCGCCCCTTCTGTAATGCCATTTGAATTTTGGTTTGACAGAAGATTTTTCCTTTTCTCCGTGATTTCTTGCCTTTCTTTAGCTTTAGTGGCTTCAAAGACATAGAGATCAATGGGTAGTTTTTTCCAAATTAATCTGTGTTTGTTATTGTGTTTTATTATACCCCCGCCAAACGAAGTTTGAAGGGGGTATATAGGAATCAGCGGACGGTCGGGCGGTCGGGCGGTCGGTCCGTTGCAAATCTTGCGTCGCGAACTACTTCCTCAGTTTTCAACCGATTCCCATAAAACTTGGCACAGATGTGTGCCTTGGGTTGTAGATGTGCAAGACGTATTTTTTGACAGTACCCAAAAGTACGTTGCCATGGTAACGGCATATTATGGGCAAAAATGGGTACAAATCTTGCGTCGCGAACTCCTCCCACAGTTTTGATCAATTTTTATGAAATTAGGTACAGATGTTCATCTGAATATGTTAATGTGCAAGACACATATTTCCGCAGTGGCAAAAAGTGCGTTGCCATGGTAACGGCATGTTATTGGTAAAATATAGGGCAAAATGCTTCATGGCAAAACTGCTTCATCAGTGTTCTTCCAATTCTCATGGAATTCATATTGAATGTTTGTCTTAGGATATAGGTCAGCATGACACATTTCTTGACAGTGACAAAAAGTATGTTGCCATGGTAACAGCTCACATATTGTGTTGCAAACTACTTCCTCAGTTTTTGCCCAATTTCCATGAAACTTGGTACAGATGTGTGCCTTTGGTTGTAGATGTGCAAGACGCATTTTTTGACAGTACCCGAAAGTACGTTGCCATGGTAACGGCATATTAATGGCAGAAGATCAAGGAAAGATCTTGCGGATTTAACTACTTCCTCAGTTTTTGACAAAAGCTTATGAAATGTGGCACACACAATAGTCTTGGTGGGAAGATGTGCAAGACATATTTTTCGGACGTGTCGGAAGCTGCGTTGCCATGGTAACGGCATTTAAATGGCAGAAGATCAAGGAAAGATCATTCCTTGGGTAAGACTGTCGTCACGGGGCGGGGGTATTAATCACCTTCAGTGATATTTCTAGTTTCTCTTTTATTCTTTGTTATATGGAAGATCACGTACGCATGAATAAGAATTAATCTTGTTCATCCTTGCAATTTTTTACTTTTGCGCCTTGGATGAAAAAAGACAGATGTGTTAACTCATGTATAAAGATTTAACGACCTACCATGTTGATAGTCAATTAAATTGCCTCTATCAACATGTAGTTTAGTATTCTATTGGAAATATGAGCTTGAAAAATTGTTTATATTTTTTTTTGCTGAATATATCTTTATGTGAATTCGTATCTTATACCAATTACAATATCATATATACGCATATAAATATTATGTAAGCATGTATTTTTCAACTCGACGCAAAACATCTTTGCATACTACTGAATTAGTCTGCCAATGTCCTATCTATAACATTTGGTGTGGTATTCTGGGATTCTCATCCGATGATGGTTTCTGAGATATGTCCTTTTGATAGCCAAACCCAACTGAACTATAGTAAACCATACAAGATGTTGCCAATGAAGCTACACAACATAACTTTAGGCAAATGAATGGGCACACAGGTGTATCTAGAAATTTGTCCTTTTGCAAAGCAATTAAAAAGTCTACGCCTATAATTCAACGAAGAATCTACTAACACTCCTCCGGTCAATGACAAAACAACTGCAAAATGAAATAAAAATAATGCTAAATATCTAACAAAATATTGCCTCATGAGGTATTACTTTTTTAGGTTTTTTTTTTTAGTTTTGCGAGATTTTAACAATTTAGACACTTGCTTTTCCCGACAAAGCAAATATATATATATATCATATATATATACATATATATATAGAGAGAGAGAGAGAGAGAGAGAGAGGGAAAAAATAGAGGAAAAGTTATCTCTTTTGCAAGCTCATTGACAAATTGTATTTGGCCATTTGAAAACCGTGCCTCTGTCAACAACCTAAGTAACCACAACAAAATGAAAACGAATACAAACTTTGCTTAAAATACGAACTCATTTACCTGACGGAAGGGAATAATGGAATATTCCCGAAAAAGATTACTGGCGTAGTACCATCTATCTGTTAATTGTGAAACAAGTTATCATTTGTCGCGCCTCATGGAAGATAATTCAAAATGGGCTTAGAATGATTTCCATATTCATAACTTTCTGAACGTCCTAAAAATATTTTTTTTAAGTTTATTGTACATTTACACGTGTTAAAAGCGATAGAAAATATTTGATCTTATATAGCTGTAGTTACATGTTTGTGTTTTCCCCTGACTTTGTTCAACAATATCTAGTTATATTCACCTGAAATCGTTGGATCAATAACTAATAATATGCATCGTGCTTTAGCTAGGAGTACCAATTCAAACAGTTGTTTTTCGAAAATGGCAAAAAGGCCCTACAATATACGTACAATATAAGCTTATATTCTGTTATTCTGGCCTTCAGTCTTGCCGTAAATGAGCTGGTTTCTGAAAATGGGTGGGTGGACACCACCATGGCCATTGGACGTATCGGAATGTTCGAAATCATCAGACGAAGGTGGCAGAAATGGCGACTCGATGTGCAGGGATCCCTCCTCGCTGACCTTGAGGACAGGAGAGTGGCTGACCCGGAAGTACTTCCAAATTACCACTACCGAGACGACGCGGTGCTTATTCGCAGAGCTATTTTCGACTACGTAAAGCGCATCATTGACAGTTACTACGGTTAGTCACTGGACGTCTGCATGGCTGTAATCCAGGAGAAATGAGAGCGAGATGTAATGAAGAAGGCTAAATTCAAGATAAGTGAAATGATTGCTTTCAATCAAGAATAAGAGAGGGAGAGGGAGAGAAAGGAGCCTTGGTAACTCTTATTTTCTTGAGTAAAACATATCAATTAGAAAGAAATACACACACACACACACACACACACACACATATATATATATATATATATATATATATATATATATATATATATATATATCAACACAAAGTCAGTGCTTACCAAATAGATAAGTGAAACGAAGTTTATACTGATCAACATTCCTGTTCGTAGGGTCTAGTCAGAGGCAGCTGAGTGTTCATCCGGGACAAAATGTCCTCTAATCGCTTATCGATCTAATGCAGTCAGTCAATGGGTACTTGCTTTCTTTCCTTACTCGAGTAGACACGTCAAATCTTAAGTGAATCAGTCGTTCAGACCTGACATCTCAAACTACTGAGTGACTTTAGGTAATTTTTCGAACCCGTTTCTTAGACCTTCTGTTTCTTGTTTTGGCTATCAGATTTTTTTCATCTTCATCTTTGATTTCTGTCATCCACCTTTTTTTTTTTTTTTTTTTTTAATGGCAGGATCAAATTCATTCAAAACCGGGTTGTGTTTATATGTTTGTGAGTCTGTGAGCCTTCGGATCTTCCCCATGTTATGCGGCCAAGTGCTTCCTTCAAGGATTATTTTATAAGCGTTACAAACCTTTTATGTCAGATTTGATTCTGATATCCAGACATATTAAAGCAAAAAGCTGCCTTCGTAAACTATACTTTAAAAAGTTTGGGGTTTTTTTTCCGTATCAGATGTGTGATTCAAATTTGCAGTTATCAGGTTATACAAGCTCTGGATGTCCAGTATCGACAGGCCATGCAGTGAATGATAAGGTCCTTAACTTGGCTTTTGTTTGTTTGTTTGTTTGCTTGTTGTTGTTGTTGTTTTTTTGTCAGCCGATGAAACCCGGAAGTGGCACGAGAAATATTGTGTTTTGTGCCCCTATTTAATTTAATAACTAAACTAAGCACAAACTTGAACTAAAATGTTCCACTTTTTCTGATTCTGAATGCTCCCATTAATCCTAGTTACAGGCCTGAAGATAATGATTTTAACTGGGATCTACGCTCGACAATCTTGCTTTTAATTATGTTCCTTCATATTTCTTTAGCATTCATGCTCAGATTCCAACTTTCATAGATCGACCACTATATTTATGTTGCAATATTATATATATGTCTCCGAGGATATAGCTGGATATCATGTATGCCCTGTTTCATTTTGTAATATTATGCCTCCTATCTGGATATTTAAGTCTGTTTTATTTGATGTATTTTTGCATTGAGAAATATGAACAAAAAATGAAATTGAAATTGAAAATGAAATTGAAATAATCCTGAATGGCTAATCTGGCACAGGGAGATGAAAAGGCGAATCATCTTTCCACCCGATGTCACGATTACGTCTCCCGTCTTCATACCACAAAACTTGAAATGCATTAGGTCATTCACGTAAACATCATTTGGGTAGGCTTACTATACAATAAATATCCCGAATTAGTTTGATAATGAAACGTCTTTGGCTATTTTTCCCCCGTGCACCAACCATGTTTTTAAAATGAGCTTTGAGTGTGAACAAAAGAAATTCACTTCTAAAATCGTTGAAAGTGTATTTAAAAACAGCAACTTGCTGAAAACGGGATGATCATTGGAAAGAGCTGTCACTAGTCTGTTCTCTATGCTATTCAATAGATTCATCAGAGAAGATCCAACAAGACAAAGAGTTGCAGGAATGGGGTAGGTTTCTTGGAGGGGAGCCGAAAAATGCAGAGGAGGCGACGGTTGGTATGCAGGTAGGTGTGGCATTCTCTTCAGATTATATTGTTGTTCTATTTGATGACGGACCTTCTTGAACTCTCCAGATATTAGTGATTAATGACTGAATGAATTATGCTTTTCAAACAAACATAAAGACGTTTTATACAAGCACACAAGGCTCTCATTCAAATTCAGGCGATTGGTAACTTAGCACCGTGAATTCAACTGACACACTTGGAAATCATTGAACAGTCTGTGGTCCTGTAAAATTCAAATTGCCACATCATAACATTCTATAATGGCTGGTTTTTCATTGGTTCCATCGGAGGAGCATATAGAAAGAGAGATCTTATTTAAAAAAAAAAAGGAAATCATTGTTCATTCCTGTCTACAAATGGGAATGTCACTGTCACTACGGAATTCAGCTTGCATGTCTTGTTACAATTTTTGTCCGTCCCAGGGACTACCCAACAGCGGCCAGTTCCTCACCACTGATGAAGTGGCAGAAACAGTTACCAACTTTGTCTTCATCTGCAGCGCGGGCCATGCAGCCGCCAACTTTGGTCAATACGACCAGTATGGTTTCCCTCCGAGCTATCCCGCTAGGCTGCACGGCCAGCCGCCTCGCGACAAGGTGTGTTCAAGGGATAAACAGTTTTTTCTCTTTCTCGTTTTTATATTTTCGATACTAAAGAAACAGTCTTTTAATGTTTATTTTGTCCTCCTTTGTTAAACATAATGATATTTGCTCCTGAATTTTAAGAAAAGGGTTAGGACCCGTAATGTACATTGTTGGTACGTTGGAATGTCACCCTCGCTTGAGACTAGGATCGGAGAAAATCCAGCATGCGACTTACGTAAAATGGAAATCATGCAATAGAATAAACGCAGATTTATATCCACCCCTGGCATTTCACAACGAATTGACCAAATTTCGACATTTGCTGGATTGATTTAGACAATGTTTGTTGTGTTTATCACCTGTTATCTAACTCTATGGCGTTCAAACAAACAAAGAAACAAACGACAAGTACTTCTCTGGGAAACTCTTGGTGGGCAATTTCATCAGTGGTTCATAGCATAGAAAACTTTGTTCTCTAATCCCGCTCGGGAATCCCGTCCAGACTCCTTTGACGGAGAAGGACATCTTGCAGCAACTACCTGACCTAGAAGAGACCCTAAGCGTCATGACTTTCACCAAGCTGCTCAGCACCCGGGACACAAAGGCTTTGGGAGATTTCGAGATGTGTTACCTGTACGACCCCCATGGCTGTTCCTCGCTCAAACTGTGAGTGCCACCTGCCTCGTGGGCCCCTTTTCACCAAACTTATTATCAATAACAAGTTACGATAGTTGTTATAAGCTACTAAAATCGTCACATCTGATTGGCTGAAAGCATATTTGTCATAGAAATGTGGCAGTTGTTGCTGCAGGATAACACGTTTATGAAACCTGGGACCCTGGAGTCAAGTATGTGTTTTAGCGGTGATCAAATCGAATTTGAGCATATTTTGCCGTCTTGCAATATGGGAACGGAGGGTCGCACGAACTTGGGATGGACGGTTTCCGAAAGTAGGGATTCCGCCCATTTCTGTGATATAAGAATCTTGCTCATTGGTTGAGTATATCTGACGCACTTTTGCGGTAAAGTTAGACTACCCAGTCACAATTGATGCCATAGGGAACGTGTACAAATAATAAAAAAAAGAAATAAATAGATACATACATAAATACATAATTGAATAGATAAATAAATAAATAAATAAATAAATAAATAAATAAATAAATGAAGGAAAAATGAGAAATAAATAAAATGTGTTGGCACGTACAAAGTTGGTGACATTGGGTGTAATGATTGGTTTCTCTCATACCACAGGTTCCAAGCCGACCTGGAGAAGATTGGAGGGATGATTGACGAGAGGAACCTGTCACGAGAAGAGAAATACACTTGCCTTCACCCAAGTGACATCCCTAACGCTATCAGCATCTAGAATCCAATTACAATATATAGTTGGCTTGAATTATAGTCTTTGTTAATCTGCCTTTTATCCGCAATGAATGTTGAGCAATGGTTCTTGAATGTCGGATCTACGTTTAAACATAGCTTATCCATCAGCGTTAGGAAATAATCTTGATATGACAATCATTGTCATTTTTTTTTTTTTGCTATGAAGGCAAACAATGGAATGATCGACAAAAAGAAACAGAAACAATAACACAGCTCAAGGAATGGGGGTCTCCACGTTGTAAGAGTTCCACGAATTATTTTCCTGCATTTTTTCCAGTTTTTCACATTTTTATTACACCAAAGCAGGACAGCAATTTATTACATGTATAAAAAAACACTGCCATCAATATGATGGGCCCGTCAAAGTGGAACTTTCTTACGTGTGTCAATGGCGACACACAGAGTAAATGTGAGAGAACAGGTGCATAAATCCATCGCAGCTTGTTATGATGGACAATGACCCCTAATTCTATTACATATTCTGAAATCTAAAAACCTCGGGTACTCAGTAGATAATGGCTCTTCTGATCATCAAGTATAGAGCCCCTGTAGAATTTTATGATATTGCGAGTGTCATCATGTGGGGGCGCTGTGGTTAGGTGGTAAGAGACTCTCGACTCTCAATCGGAGGATCTGAGATCAATTCCCGATCAGTGCGCGACCACAATGGAGAAGATGTTTTTTCCCCATCATGTCCCTCTCGACCCAGGTGTATAAATGGGTACCTGGCAACGCTAGGGCAATAATAATGACAGGGTCCGCTGGTGGAGCAGTGGCAACACTGACGAGGCCTATCCTGGACAAATAAGATATTATTATTATCATTATTATATTCCACATACTAAGAATGTTGCAATAGGATTGGTCAAGAGCTGATCACGTGATGAAGCGTAGTTTTGCCCATCACATCACCTGAGAAGAAAAGTTCGTTACACTCTATGTTGATAGTCCCTTTTTGTTTCGCTGATCTCCACACAGTCCACTCAGTCCTAGCGCGAGATGAGAACGCGCGAAATAAAAGTGCGTTGCACTGTGGACTATCATGTGACCTAGGTCAATTGATAGTACACAGTGCAACGCACTTTCACTTCGGTGCCGCGCGGTGCGCGCAGCAAATTAATTATTTTGTCATCTACGCGCACACGTAGACTAAGCCCTAAGGATACCTAAAGACAGCTAAAACAGTTTCAGATGTGGAATAAAATGGGAATTTCTAGGACCCTAGATGTGGAATATAAAGCAAATAATCAACTTTTAGTTTCAGGCAATGAGACAAACTATCACTTCCTCGGCGATCTGAATGTGTACGCTATCTTTCCTCAGCTGCGCTTCGGAAAGATAGCTACATCCAAATCGCCTCGGAAGTGATAGTTTATCCCATCACCTTCACCAACGTTGATTATTTGCTTACTATTATCACGTTGAGTTTGGAATATTGGAGTATTAAGAGGCAAACTGTCTCAAGGCATCAATCGAATCACTATTTATTTTACAATATATAATACAATATTACGCATATGTTATACTGTTAGAAAGGGCTTTAGACGTACTTAAGAATATAATCAACTCTCCCTTTCTCAGAAAGTTTTGTTTACACTACCCAGGCCCCTCTCCCCTCGTGGTCAAGACAAGAATTGATTGTTCATAACATTAAAGCTACTGTATATCGATTTCGCGGAGAAGTTCATATACACTTTCTGCAGAAAGGTTTCGGATTTTTGTGATAGGACAACAATCAGGTCCAATTGGTTGAAAAGACAATTGTAGTTATATGCCGTTTATTTTTATTAGCATTATTTGATGTGTACTATACAGCAGTAAGTAGTGATTTCAAGCAGTTTTCTAGTCAGAGCAAACAGTAAGGTTTGCCGAGATTTATACTGCCAGTATAGGTAGCCCATGTAACTCAAGACACAAGAGTTCTTTTTTATATGTACAGAACAGGCAAAGTAGAAGTCAAGTACGGGAGTAGAGAGGATTTATAAGCTGTGTATATGCTTGTGAAAAGGTAGAAATATAAGCTTACATTGCACAGAAGTGAAGAAGTAGTGTCCTTAGCTATAATTTATGTCGTGAGGTGATTGTAATAATGTATCAGTGTTCAGTAACAGTGTTAATTTACAGTGAAGTTCTGATGAAAGAAAAAAAAACCCAATATGAGTGGAGATTGTAAGTGTACAGTAAATATGATATGGGCACATGATTGTTATTGGAGAGTAAATGATAAACTAGTGGATTTATAACAGTTTACAACTCTAACTGAAAAGGTGTTTAAAGGATGTCATGTTTTTTTTTGCACATGATTTAGTATCACTTATATTCAAAGAAAGGAATAACACTGGTATTATACAGGTGATATTCATCATACTCTGTCGTGTTCATGCTTATGAATATAATATTATGTTACATATCAAGTGGATATTAGGCCTACATAGAGGTTATTTTGGGTGGTATGCGATTTTATATTCGTGAGATATCATTTTAACCGGATTATTAGTATTAAATAGTATCACAGGCTGGACACAGATATATGCGGTGAAAAGTGCATGATACTCCAAAGTTGATATAATCACATTCCTTTACGTTGATCAGCATATTATTTGACAAACAAAATGATAAGGTTAGTTGAAGAAGTAAGGGAAATAGCTGTGAACTATACCATCAGTATATTGATTGCGATTTTTGCGAACTCATAACAGTTCACATGATTATATTATATCTCAGAAAGTTAGTTGAGTAAGATAATGAGAGCAATAACACCTTTCAATTAAGGCGCATTCAAACTTTACTTGACAGCATACATTCATGTGTTGGTAATGTTCTTTAGGTACAGTGAAGCTAGAGTAGTTGTGACAACGCTGTATATTGATTGCGATTTTTGCGAACTCATAACAGTTTACATGATTATATTATATCTCAGTAAGTTAGTTGAGTAAGATAATCAGAGTAATAACATCTTTCAAACTTTACTTTCTAGCATACATTCATGTGTTGGTAATATTCTTTAGGTACAGTGAAGCTAGAGTAGTTGTGACAAAGCTGTTTTAACGATAGCAAATCTCAAACGCTGAAACACGAACATTTAAACAACTTAAACCTTGATTTAGGTTATTATTCATGTAGAGGTTTATTATTATTTGAATAGTCACTAACTGTAGGTTCACAAATGAAGATTACGTTATCTTATATAGACATTTATAAGTACAGATTTCAATATTATTCCTCTTTATCACCTAGCTACACGAGGGTTTAAAAGAGTACAAGTATTTTGGGCTTGTATCGCATTTCTTGCTTCATATTGTACTCAAATCAACAATTTAAGTGGATTGAGCTGTAATCATTGTTTCCAGTGTCATCTGTCATTTCTCGCGAATAATGACACATGTATAAGGTTTATCGCAGTAAGCTGAAACTCCTATAAAACTATATAAGTTAAAGGTCTAGTTTACCTTTGGGAGCAGTGATTTAAAAAATGTTCAAAATATCACATTACTTTGATGCATATGAGTAGGCCTGTTGTATCAACAACAAAAAATCCTACCATATAAAATTTTCGCTATAAAGCCTAAAATGTACGGAGATATCAATATTTTTCTCAATAAACCATAACTGTAGACGGTTTAGTCTGGAAACATTTTTATTATAACTATTGTTCACATGTTGTGTATTTCACAATACTTAACATCGATTATACGGATTCAATTTTTTACAGTGGTGGTTAACCTTATCCCTAACTCACATTTTAGAACTATTTTAAAGCACTAATGCTGGTTTTTGTTTAATCTGCGAATAGTAAATTATGCCTTTAATATTGGTATGTATATAATATAGAATATGTATGTGTGTATATATGCATATATATATATATATATATACATACATATATATAATTATACATGCATTCATATTAATATTGTATATATCAGGCATGTTATAATGTCAGTGTTACTGGTTTCTTGTTTGAAGAATAGAACTTTCATCCATTCACAAAACAATGATACGTTAACTTAACTAACTCCAGTCCACATAAATTATCTATACATCGCAATACATAGTACACAGTGTAAAGAGCAGAAACTTTAGTTTTCATGAGGCGTGTTTCTACATTTCTTTATCTTACAAACTTTGTGTATGTGTGCATGGGTGTGTGTGTGTAAAATGCTCACCTAATTGAATTCCTGAATGTAAGAGACCATATACAAAAAAAAACCCGAATAACATGATATTTCTGAGTTGTCAATTGTGTACACATAATGAACTGTAAATCAGTATTTTAATCAGTCTACTTCGCGAAGAGTCCCCAACGATAATAGCCAAAGGTGGTTTTTCTTACATTGAAGAATCCAATTGCTTCTTAGTTACACCTTATTCGCGAAGCAGGCTTTCGATTGTAAAGGTCGGAATGACTGAACACCACTAAATAAAAACTTCCAAGTCAGAAGATGTATATATATGTATATGTGTATATATATATATATATATATTTCATATTTATGTATATATTATGTATATATATATATAAATATACAAATATATACATACATATACGTACATAGAGAGAGAGTAATTCGTAGTCCACATGTTGTAGTAAGTATCGTAGTACTGATCCCGTTTTAATGCATGTACACAGACTAGCATAATCTTGTCAAATTATGTCAAGGTTCGCACACAAAAAAAAAGCAATGGTTGATAAAAGTTGTGAAGCGTAATACATATAGGCCTACGCATTGCAAGTTGCGTCAGGTATTATAATAGGTGGTCTGTTTGTCACATTAATTTTGCCAAGAAATGTCCTAAAGCCTGGGGAAACTTACATTATGTGTTGTGAAACCATTACATTTAAATAACTGCATAGTTTCGTGTATCATAGCCAAAAAGTGGATAGTCCCTGCAGTTTTTCCATAATTTGCAGAATTAAGATTTTATCTTTATGCACCTTTTGCTATCTATTGGCTTCAGTTTTCTTTTCTTTTTTTCTTTTTTTACTTCCAGTTCTTTCCACGGGACAGCCGTCATGTTATTTATAGTGTAAGTTTTTGTGCATCATTTTTGTTTTCATTATAATTATTCTTGACAGTCTTATGGTGTAGTGGTATACAAAATGATCTTAAATACCTTTTTTGGTTGAGATTTTGAATACTTTGTACAATAGTAAGATGAACAAATTAAGTAAATATGAATGAAGATGATACATGATGGGTTTCTAGAGGATCTCGTATTTGCTTCAATTGCTGTTTGGTAAGTTGGGATAAGCCTGAAAAACTTTTAATAGTGTATTTTGTTTGTCATAATTCATATGAGTGGCTGCCAGCAAACAATCTGACATGGCCCGACAGAAAACGGCAAGAGATATGGAAAGCGAGCAGTCGTCGTGGCACGATATTACACATTAATTGTACAGGTATTAATACCAGTGAGGTTTATTCACTAATAACGGTCTGATTTTGAGCATGGCATACGGCCACTGTGTGACGAATGGGCAAATTACAAATAATGCTTACTGATATAATTTGTGTAAATGTGTCATAGAAACGCATGATATGTACATGTATAGATTGTAGATTTGCCCCATATGGAATTGTCTTCTTATTATATATTCAGCCATCTAGTTTATACGGGTGACTTTACCCAAGAAGCACCGTGGCTAGACAAATCTATCAAAGGGGAATAAATCTCAAATATAACTACGGTATAAGGATTAAGTAAAATGCAGCAAGTTCAGTAGAATATATATCAACGAAGTTTGGGGGAAAATAAAAAAAAAAGAATCGCTTCAAAATTTATGCAATTCGACGCAGCCATCGCTGGATGAAAATACTACATTTCGTGACGTAGAGCATATTATGAACTACGATATAAAGAAAAATAAGACGATTCTGAAGGAAAACAAAATATGAAAATTTCTGTCCCTCTAGATTCTAACATGTCAAGATTTGTATAATTCCCCTGTTTTCTGAAAGAAGTAATTTAAAGGACAAGTTCACCTTCATAAACATAAGGATTGAGAGAATGTAGCAATATTAGTAGAACACATCATTGAAAGTTTGAGGAAAATCAGACAATCCGTTCAAAAGTTATGAATTTTTGAAGTTTTTGTGCAGTACCCGCTGGATGAGAAGACTACTGTTAGTGTATGAATAACTTAGATATCACATGCGTACAACAATATAAGGAAAATATAAAGAGAATTTCACAAAATTCCATCTTTTGAAAAAAGTACACATTCCCCTGACTCGTTACCGATAAATGTTATGGGTAATATTATTCCCCCTGCCTTTAGAAAGAGGCAAGTCAATTGCTCTTTTATTATGCGAAAAAAGTGAAAATATGTTGAATTTTCTTTTATATTTTCTTTATACTGTTGTACGCATATGACTCACAAGCTGTAGTAGTCTCCTCATCTAGCGGTTCCAACACAAAAATTTAAAAAATTCATAACTTTTGCATCGATTGTCCAATTTTCCTCAAACTTTCACTGATGTGTTCTACTAATATTGTTGCATTGTCTCAATCCTTATGTTTATGAAGGTGAACTTGTCCTTTAAGTGCCTTCTCATTATGCTAAAAAATGAAAGTATGTTGAATTCTCTTCATTATTCTCTTTATATCATTCATACTTGCTTGGTGTCACAAACAATACTATCGCAAAGTGTCAATAGAGTCTCAAATAGTAGATAGATCTATCATGATCCAGCTGCATTTTATCCGATTGGGCACCTGACCGTATGTCATAGCCACCTTAATTTGTATATTCGGTTGTTGTTTGTTTTTTTCTCTGTTTCGCTTGTCTGTTTATTTTTAATCTTTAGCAATATTTTGATTTAATAAACCTTAGTTGTTGCTTTGATTTTAAGTTTCACATAATGTTCTCTATATCTTTTATGAAAATATATAGGTACATAATATATCAGTGGCGGATTCGGACTCTTTATTTGTTGTTTAAACAAACAAAAAATGAAATGAAATGAAACCCGGAAGTAGCACCAGAAATATTATTTGCGCCCCATCTTTACAGAATTCATGGATCCGCCCCTGTATATTTCTGGAAGAGCCCTCTCAACCCAAACGTTAACTGTTCCCGTATATAGTTGGTGCGAAACGATGTATATAGGCCTATTAGTTGATTAGGTGGACCATCGCAGGAACAATAACGCCTTTGTCTCTAACCTTGTGGAGGACGTAGAGGGGGACTGTCAGCCATTCCATGGTCAACTACTTTTAATCCACTTTGCTGTTATCTAAAGTGAAGCGTATTTCACAAAATACGGAGTATCATATCGTTGAGCCATAAGTTCAGCAAGGCAGCCTTGAACCATCACAAGGTTATGCCTTTCCATGAAATTTTCCGTACATGAAGCGATCGATGGCTGGCCAGGTTTCATCACCGTGCGCTCTTTTGCGGGGTGCAGCATGTTTAGAAAAATTTGTATCGTTCACTCGGGCGCAGTACACAGTGAGTACATCATCCCAGTCGCAGATGCATTTTTACCCACATGCGTCCTAAAAGTTTGAAAACATTCGGGAGGCAGTTATTATCATGATTATTTGAACAGACTAATGCGCACGAACATCGCCAAAGGTTGCATCTTCAAATATGTTGAATTCTTGTCAACACACCAGGTAGTGTGCAGCAGAATATTTTCCAGTCCTACCAAGGGTATCATTATTGGTCCTATATTAATACGACGATTGTAACCTTCGCAGTAAGCAAGTGGTGACCCGAACCTTTCCAACATTTTCATCTATTTATAGCTAAATCTGCAACACTATACTGTTACTTGAGATGGAGAACCGAATGCACGGCTTATTTTTCCATATTATTGTGGCAGTTCTATCAGGTAAGCATTAGTATACTTGCGGTCAAAACCAGTGATGATAAATAAACAGTAGTGTTGAATACATATAACATTTTCCATTTCTGTTTCGTAAATATACTATTTGCATCCTTGTTCCGTTTCAGTTGACAATTTACACGAATCGATATCATTTTATCAGGAATGTGACCAGCCTTTCAAGGTTTGAAGTGAAAATATGATATTTGATAATACAAACCCTTTTTTTAAATTATTACTATACATGTGCCATCCCCTAAATATACATTGACACATTATAGTCCGTGCTACGATTAGAGCAGAATTTTGTTGTTGCTGTTATTGTTTTTGTTTTTGTTAAATATGGGCTTGCAAAAGCAATGTGAATTTCTAGAAGTGTAGTCTTGTCATTTTGTTTCGGTGTTTGTTTGATTTTTTTTTTTTTTTTTTTTTTTGGTCTTCGTCAAATTACTTCTTTGACTTAAAACCAGGAGCAGATAAATAACTTTTGCATTGCTCACACTGCTATTGCAAGGGACAAACAGTTGAACCTCCATCTCATTCACGAGTAATAAATTATTAATTCCTTCATACTAATGGTTATTGCAACTGATTGACAAATTGCTCTTTATCGACACAGTCGGGTAGATATTTTTCAGACCGGGAAAAGTTGTTGAATACAAGGTTTTGTTGTTGTTGTTGTTGTTGTTGTTGATGATTCGTGTTCTAGAAGCAGCTTACAGCCCTGGGCAATTATCTGTATTAGTCTAATTATTAAATTCAGCTAATTAGTATAATATGGAATATGTTGCTAATACTAATCTCGGAAGCCTGAAAACGCGGATAATACATTTTTTTCAAGGGTTTTCTTTGAAGAGGAATCCATTCTTAACAGTTTCCATTATGAAATGATGCCAGTGCCTAACACATGCAAATTAGCATATATAGTACGCTAATTTGCCTATGTTTATTAGTTCTGTAGATGGTACCATGTACATGACGTTGAAAAGTTGTCTAGTAGAAGATTTTCTGTTGATTTGTGTTATGGGTATTGAAGTAAATCAAGCTTACATGATTATGCTAATTAGGCTATTAAAAAAAGTTGCCAAAAGTTGCCAAGATGGCAACCAAGCTAAATTTACTTCAATGCCCTTCTAGAACACAAATCAGCAAAAATCCTTGTACTTAACAACTTTTCCGATCATGTACAGAGTCTATGGAACCGTCAACTAGACTAAGCGCTTTAACTATAAATACTCGGATCTTATCGCTGCTGTTACTCAAAAGACTGAAAAATCGGAGTGTATTCGATGAAGGGCAATTATGTCAATTAGTAGCAATACTTTATGTTGATGGGTACTTAATTTGCCTGCTTTATAGATTCAGTGTAGATATATATATATATATATATATATATATATATATATATATATATATATATACAAACTGTATAGAAACACTGGAGGAAAGAATATGAGAAACAAGGCCGTTGCTCGAGGCATGCAGTATAGTGTGCACATATACTGCCATGAACAGAAAATGAGGCTAATACAATGCTTGGTATAGAAAGGAAGGTCAGAGGGATGCATTTTTCAAGACTCTGCTGAACCCTTTTTTCAGCTATCTCGTTCGGATGAGTTTTAGATTATGAAAATGTAACCATCATATACAGTATGCACGAATACACGTAGAACGTGCTGATTCATGCATTCAGAGAAGTGATCCTCATGACAGAAATAGGGAGGTAAAAATGACAATTGTGGATACGTGAAACTGACAGAAAGGGTAACATGTACAATCATTGTACAATCATTCACTGCAAAAAGTCCGGTGTTAAATAGTGAACACCGAGCTGGTGTTAAATTTTCGGTGCTCATTTATGGTGTTAAATTAACACCTCCGAGTGTCATTTCCAAATATAAAACTTTTTTTGAAGAGTTTCTTAGTAACTGTACTTCTTGTTGATTTTTGATTTAAACAAGACGATCAAGAATTTCACATTAAAATAGTAGATTTTTGAAAAAATGTGAAAAGAAATTTACACCACAGTAACACCAGCTGGTGTGGTCTCTTATTGAAGCTGGACGGGTGTTAAACCATTGATATTAACACCAACAAATATCATATCAACACCATCTGGTGTCATTTTTTAATTAACACCAGTACAGTGTCAAAATAACACCAGGTACAGTGTCAAATTAACACCACGAAGTGTCAGGTGAACACTTTTCAACACCATCAAAGTGCATTTTCTACACCGGTGGGTGTGGTCCTCTGTTGAAGTTTGATCGGTGTTAGATTTAACACTCATGGTGTTAAATCTAACACCGATGTTTTTACTGTGTTCCATCTCAACCAAAACTATACTATCCCTTTGATAAGGTATCGTATAGTTTTGGTTGAGATGGAAATCATAGGTCTTAACTTTTCACGAGATAATTAGAAATCACTTATAATCCATATAAAAGAACATGCAATTCTAAGAGGAATTCAGATTTCATTTGACGAAAACTGGTTCTGAAATGGCTGAGATATCTAAAAACAAAGAGGTCCTAATAAAGGGTGGATCCCATCTTTTAATAGGACCACTTTGTATTTTGATATCTCAGCCATTTCAAAACCGATGTTCATCAATAAACTTTGAATTCCTCTTAGAATTATACATGCTTTCTCATATTCTATTTAAGTGGTTTCTAATCATCTCGTAAAAAGGCAAAACCTGAATCCCCATCTCAACCAAAACCATGCCATCCCCTTAACGAGCAAACTTACAAAGGCCTACATACCAGTAACGAATAATGTGATACTCTGTTTGCTGTCTACAGGGGCACCATGGATCCCAGTACTCGGTTGGAATTTGCAAAGCAATATCTGTCATGTATTGTATGGCATGCCGAAATATCACAAAGACACCACAAGATATTTTGAAGGATTGGACTTCGTAACCACAAAGACAATTGAAATGCCAGGTCAGTATCAGATGGTTGTGAACTGAACGAAAGCACAATTTGGAACCATGTTGGATTTTTTTAAGATGCCGGCTTTGACATATCAACATTGATGAGTAATGTTACAATGGCTGTTTGTTGCCTATAAGATGTTGTTACGGAACTATCTTATGCGGTAATCGTTGAGTGTGACAATGGATCTACATGTTGTGTGGCCAAGCTATTACAATCCCCAACATTTATTCCATACTTGCAATTAAACCCAAATCACCTCATTAAAGTTCATAGCCCAACAAGCATCCAGCGACGCCACAATACAAGAATATGCCTACATTCGAGATCTAATGTGTCTGTGCACATCCAATGTTTTTGTTTTCTTTCTCTTTAAGTACACAGTAAACCCATTCTGACTATGAAACTGATAAGCATAAAGTTAATCTAGAAAGTGAGCTGCAAAAATTGCAAATTCCCAACACTAAAAAACAAACGCTCGACTACTCCTCAAAAACCCTCTCCCTTGAAGAAAATACAGACACCTTTTTATATTTCGAAGGGTATACATGAATTTCGTTTCAATTATATTGAAGTATAGCAGAAATATCCAAGACACTCCAAGCATCTTGAAAACACTGTAGCAAATATTTGAAGATTATAAGAAACAAGGAAATCCTTCTAAAACAAACAGGTCAGCAGACGATCGCCAAAAAGTGGCTCAAGAATGACCACATTGCCAATTTGTCAGTTAACAAGCAAATTACAAGTATATGATTGTTTACAATTCTAGTTCCCGACGGTATCCCACATAAATGACTCTGAACTTTGCTTTCGAGAAAGTAATGAAAGCGGCTGTCTTAAAGCGGCTATTTCACAGTTCATTTCACTTTATTTTATGCAACTCCAGGACCTGTCACACATACAATTCAATACAATTCTAAATTCTGCATATTGCAAGAAAAGCGGGAATTGTCAGCACAAAATACATCTTCCAAAACACGTTAGGGGCCTGCTGAATAAAACGTTTAATTCTAGAAAAGCTGTGGTAAGAACTGAAAACTCGGGTTATTATGATGCTGCCATTGACTTTAAGACAGGAAAGAATATGTTTCAGTTTTTCCTAGGTAAAACGTGTAATGCAACAGGTCCCACTATCTTCATAAAGTAGAAAAAAAGTGTTCCTCCTCCCCGAATTAGTTGTGTAAATGGACACAAAATGTTATTATACAGCAACATAACACTGGATCACTATCATGGAAAATACATTATTTTTGTAATCAAATGACCTATCACTGTGTTTTAAATGTCCACCTGGGTGTATTACGTAATATTCATTTGCTTGCAGTCATACTCCGGTCCATTTAGAGCCAAAATCATGTAAATTGCGCAGTAATATTACGGTTTGCTTCTGTGGTAGCATCGTGAGCACAGTGAGAAATCTCTTCACTCTGTTAAATTCGATTTTGTGAACACATTGTGAATCATCAATGCACAGTGTGACTCAGAACATTACCGTGTGAACACTCTTTGAAACCAAACCACAGTGTAAAATCATCTTCACACTATTAAATTCGAGCGTTTGCACACTAAGTATGTGAACACAACACAATGTGAACACACTGTGGGACACTGTTGTTGTTGTTGTTTTTTTTTTTGGGGGGGGGGGGGAGTGTTTTGTTTTTCTTACAGATTCAGGTTTCAGGTTGAATGACATTTATTTCGAGTAAATATGAATATATGAGTACAAGATTAGTAACATAACTGTAATCAATTTGAAAATGGTGGGGCCCGTCTATAAAAGTACAAAAACTTGTGACTGGTGAATCTTAAAAATCATATCATATCATATGATATCATATCATATATCATATCATATCATATCACATCATCAGTAAACGAATTATTTCCCTTATTCATGTCATGCTCTTTCGTATCACCTCCTAAATTTTATGATATCGACTCGCAGACCCACATCGTACAACAGAGCCATGTATACACACTGTACACACTGTAAACAGAACCCATGTATAGCAGCAAGATCGGCCCACGTGTGATATCAATTAGCTAATGGTTGTCGATGAATTTTCCATGCATTATTTCAATATCGCTCTTATCATCATATTATGTATTATTTACGCACAAGATAATTACTTTTGCCTCACGTTGTCTGTACCTCTGCTGGGAAGCATGCTTCTGGTCGTCTTGCCAACATGGAAGTGAGTGCATAGAGGTAACCACGGGCTACACATGTCGCTGTTCAGCTGGCAACAGTAGTGTCGACTGCAATGTAGGTAAGACACTGATTCCTCATGATGATTCCCTTCCTTTTTTTTTTGCCTTGTCTTCCGCTCTCTCATTCAAAAATAAAGATAAAAATATAAATAATGATCCGTGAAAAAGCACATGTGCTGAAAATTCATTTTTTCCTGAATCCTGAATAAGATTTATCGAGACGTGACTTGGATTCATTTTGCGATTTCTGATGGTAAAACGTAAATCCTGATTTTAATTGAAAATACCTTCCGAACTCGGGAGTCCTTTTTTTATCAAGTTGAATTGGTACCCATTGGCACGTGTAGATGCCTTGCTAAAATAATTTTAAGAAGAATTGCTTCCTCACAGACACCAAGCAGACAATTGATTACTGTCGAAAGGTTTTCGTCTCTTAGGCCTATCATTGTAAATTTGTATCCATTTATTTCTTTTTGCCTCCTAGGAAATGGTACTGCGTATAACCATTCAATGGTTGGCGAAGGAGTTCGCTTACGAGAATCAAGAGCAAGGCACGAAGGCCTTGTCGAGGTGCGGTACGACGGACAGTGGTATCCAGTGTGCGGGCGCTATTGGGACATTTACTCGGCCCAAGTTGTCTGCGCCACCCTGGGCTTTCCTGGTGCCATCGCGGCGCACCCTCCCGCCACCAACATGTACAGGTACTTTTTGTTTATTTTAAGTGATAACTTATTTCCTTTCTTTTGCTATACATCACACAATACATGAAACAAGACCATTGATATACAGAATACAATGACAAATACTTCATTGTTTTATTCAATCGGAAAAATCCTCGCATCATACACCTTCATAATTCATAATTTTCACTCGATGATCATAAGATTTCAAGCATGTAAATATATATTTTTTTTCATTTCAAATAGCTTCTAATCGAAATCAAGAAAGATTTGAAATCATATTTCCCTCCTTAATACCCAACCAAGGGATGTATACAACCCTTAAACTTTCCTCACATCACAAACACCTTGCATAAACACTCTCACAAAACGCATAGACCCCTACCCCCCTACACAGACAAAAACAACAACACCAACAACCCGTGTATACTTTATGTTCCCTTGATCTTGATCGATTTCATTCTCAAATCATACGTAGATAAAACAATCCGTTCTGGATTCAAAGTGAAACATGCAAGTACAGTTGAAGACAAAACCAGCATATTGAGGGATTTATACGACGATAATGTCTCACTTTGACATCAGCAATCAGTGATAAATCAATTAAAATCCCACCATCTCAACCTTAACATCAGCAATGTTGATAAATCAATTTAAGTCTAACCACCGAACTAAATTCTAACAAAACAATATTTTTGTTGAAATGCATTATATTCCATTTGAATATGATTATGTTAACATATGAAACGATACTTCACTTAAAGAAATGTGCAAAAATAAGTCATATCCCACCTTTAAGTATATGTGCAGAAAAAAAAAATACACTTGCAACATTTCGTGAAGGCCTTGTCAACCACCTACCCTCCCCCCCCCCCTAAATATAAAAACAAATGTGGATATGTCTGTACTTCTTTATTCAAAAGGAGAACAAAAGTAATCTGACTCAAGTCCGAATTCTAAAAGCTTTTGTTTCGCATATACAGCCCCTTCTAATGATTTGTATGAACACTCCCGTTGTCTACTACATACCATTGCATTTTTCGATCAGCATTTTTTTTTTCGATGATACATGTATTTTCTTTCCTTCCTTTTGCCATACAGGAATGCCAATGCGGCACCACCTCCCGAGATTGCGCCCCCAGCGTCACACTCTCCAGAAGCAGAACTGTGGCATACTGGTAGTTTAGCTTCTCCTCTGTCGGGCAAAGATGATGCGACTACGCTCAGGCTCAGTTGTCGGGGGGATGAACGCCATATTTCGCAGTGTCCAATACTACTGACTGACGCCGGCGAGTGCGCATGGAATGACCGAGCTGCAGTTGTTTGTGGTGAGCGTCTAAATGAAATTACAGTTGTACATGTATTTATACATCATAGTGAGTGTACAGAGCCCACAAATGTAAAAATCAATCATCCACTAATGTCAAAATTACCACAAATGTTATAACACATCAACCACAAATGTCATGATTATCACAAATGTCATAACACGTCAACCGCAAATGTCAAAATCTAATTAACCACAAATGTCACAACACGTCGATCACAAATGTCAAAATTTCCATTCTTACTGCAAATGTCATAACGCGTCAACCACAAACGTCAAAACTTATTTTTGCATTAAGATAATGAACATAGTTATTCATAGGCCTATTTGATCAACGTTTGTCTGTCCAGGGAGGTGGGAAGAGTTTCTTCTTACGAATGAGACTAAATCTCTACCAGTAATCAACTCTTGCGACTGTGATTGACAGGATTATGGGGTAAAAGGGATAGTAGTTTCATTCCTAATCCCGTAATGAGTGTTCATCTCCACGTACTTTGCGACGCAGAGAAAAAAAAAATGCCCTATGCCCTAAATGAATTTCAGGAATACAAAATGATAAAATGTATTTTTTTTTCTGAAGCGTGATTAAAGGAATTACATTCAAAATCTACATCTCTTGCAGACATATACTACTATGACGAGAGTTATGCTGCTGTTAATGAGAGTGACCCTTCTTCATGGATGACGTCCACTTTCATGGCAACGGAATCGGCATCGGATGGCATCGTCTTACCATAACCATGAACAAAACAACTGCCCCCACGATAAGGGCATAAGTGTAATCTAAAGTTCCTGGATAACTGCATTGCTACTCGTGCAAACGGCGAATGTCGAGCTCTACCGCTGCGAAAAATAAAAATGGATGACATTAAAGGGACTGTACAGTACTGGTTGAGGTAGGGATTCAAGTTTTGAACATTCCTAAGTGAGATAATGAAAAGCCTCTTATGAAATTTGAAAGAGCATGTAATTTTAAGAAGGATTCAATGTTTATTTGATGAAAATTGGTTTTCAAATGGCTGAGATATCCCAAAAAGTGCTAATAATAAAAGGCGACATGCCACAACTTTATTAGGATCTCTTTGTTTCATTTTGTTTTTGGATATCTCAGCCATTTCAAAACCGATTTTCATCGAATAAATTATTGATACCCCTTAGAACTGCATGCTCTTTGACATCTCATAGAGTGGTTTCTGAATATCTCGCAAAACGTTAAAAGCTAAATCTTCACCTCGACCAGAACTGTACACACCCTTTAAATCTTTGGCCAGCACCAAAATATGAGCAAAAATCATCGGTTAAATTAGATATACTGTACGCACACAATAAGCTATTCTTGTCTGCTCTATTGATCTTTGCGCAAACTCAGTGTATATGTTACGAAAAAAAAGTGGATAATGAGCTTTAGCGTGTTGAAATATGCGAGTATACTCTTAGGAGGTTTTGCACAGTATAGGACATTTGTAGGAAGAAGAAGAAGAAGTAAACAGAGAATATTGGATAATGAAATGACTATCAAGTAGCCCCTGTAATTTGCAATATATCCATTATATGCCACAGCTCATTATGTGATTCTAAACAGTGTAATCAATGGCCACTATGCTTTAGGCCACATTCTTTATTTGTTATCACTTCGCATTATTATGAATTAAAAATGCCCAGCGAGTCATAGAGTGAAGTTTTTGATTTACTCCTACCTTAAAATGCTGCTACTTACAGTAAAAAATGATAATAAAATGAAATAAATTGAAATGAAATAGTGGGGATTATTGCACTTGACAAATGACTGAACTTCAGATCCGGCTTTTCAAATATGTGTAAAATAATTTGTATTATAAAATGGGTTCAAGAATGTAGCCAATTGGAAGCGCTGAAATGAGTCACGTGTGCGTGCATTAATTTTTACTATCATGCACGGCCTTGCAAAAAAGCGTAAAGTCACTGACGTCACAATGTTTACACTAGCAGTGCGCACTTAATCAGTTGTTACAAGTGCGTCTCGCGCTACCATACGCGCTGTCAATCCTGTAAACAACTTCTCGTTCGGGCTGCCAGCCGGCCTTTCTTGTGCACAACAATCATGTGGCGTACGTATACGCTTATACGTATACAGTACTTACATGTGCGGGATTTCCGAGTGCGACGTGCGTAAGTGTTTGGGACGAGTCACATCCTCGGACGTCTTGACCCACAAAGGTACGTGAAAAACGCTGACAAATGCTGTTAGTTTTCGAATTTTCGACCCATTTTATAAAACAAATGATGCACAGGATTATTTCGTGGCGTTAGTGGAGGCGTAGCTCACTCTCGGGTATTTACAATGTAGTGCATGTTTCACAATTGTAAATACCCTCGAGTGCACTATACGCCTACACTAACACACTCTATCCTGTGCATCATTTGTATAAAGTGTAACTTGCGTTATGCATATGTATATACCCTAAAAAGTGCAATTATGTTGTTACTAATGATCACATGTATTTTGTTACTAATGATCACATGTATTTTATTAATTGAAGTTTTCGAAATTATAACGAATATGTTTTGTTAATGCATGTATATGATTTCCCATGTTTGTTTAATGGAAATGAAAATAAAGTTGAATTGAATTTATATCAAGTGAGAAAATGAGTGCAGAACAAATCTATAGTAAAACGTGACTTATTTGCAAGCATATGCGTCGATCTTTTAAAGGAAACCAAAGCCAAGTTTAAACGTTGTTTTTGTAAAAGCAGCAATATAAGTGGGACACATCAGTGAAAGTTTGAGGAAAATCGGACTATCAATCAAAACCTATGAATTCTCAAAATTTTGGTGCAATCGTCACTGGATAAGGAGACTACTTCATAACATCATATCGGAGAAGAAAATGATTGAAACATAAGAAACATTCCACAAACGTCATTTTTTCATGAGAAGTACACATTCCATCGGCTTATTACTGAAACAGGGCCTATGTGAAAGTTAATATCAATTTCCCTGCTTTTTTAAAGATGCGAGTCAAGTGCTCTTTTATCATGCTAGAAAACAGAAAATGTTTTGCATTTTCTTTATATGTTCTTTCGTCGTCGATAATGACGTCGTGAAGTATAGTAGTATCCTTATCTAGCGATGACGCCACTAAAGCTTTAAACGTTCATTATTTTCTAATGCATTGTCTGATTTTACTCACAATTTTTACTGAAGTGTTTTAGAAATATTGCTGCCTTCACTAAATCCACATTTATATTTGAACTTTGGTCTAAATATTGCTGCTTGCTGTCTGCTGGTTTTCTTTGGTGGTATTTAAGGGTCGAATGACCAATGGTATTCCATTCCAATTGACATGCGACATTCACAACACCGGGGTCATCCCACGAGACCAACACCCACGAGTCATACAGCCCACGAGTTCGACATTGAAAACAGGTCCATGAGTCATACAGCCCATGAGTTCGACACTAGCCATGAGTTCGACACTAGGTAAAAACAGCCCACGCGTTCGACAGATACAACACGGGGCTTAATGTGTTGGTCTCGTGTGCTTTGTTTGCTTAGTGTCGAACTCACGGGCTGTATACTGACTCGTGAGCTGTATAAATCGTGGGCTGTATGACTCATGGGTCGTATGACTCGTGGGCTGTATGACTCGTGGGCTGTGTGACTCGTGGTTGTCGGTCTTGTGACGTGCACCCACAGAATCTACCGCGTGGAAAACATGTGGCAAGTAGAGTTTAATTTGTTCGTAGGGAAAATTGGAGTTATGGAGTCCGGGGATTTGATACCAGGGTTATAAGGCTTTACAGATCCGTGTGTCTGCAGTCCCGCAACACTTTACTATCTACGCCTTCATTTCACCACGTTAAATACCCAACTTTTCATACAGTTGTATCTGTTTTCAATATGTTCTTTTTTAATTGTTGCTCATAACTTCAGGAAAAGCCAGTTTAGGTTCATTGTGCTATTGGAACGCTTTGCACAGAGCTGTGCTAAATTTCACAGTTTGTTCTGACACGTATGGTGTGATTTCACATGAAAGTTTGGCTACGTGTGTGCCATACCTAATCGTTTTCATTTGGCGCCACTGTCAAAACAGGCCTCAAAAGAAATGAAAACTAAGGAGTTAAGCTGTCTTCAAAAAAAAAAAAACATTTTTCTTACATAAAAAGAGGAGAAAGCCAGACTAGAATGCACCTTCAGAAGCCATTTGCTGATATGGCTCGTATGGAAGTCCTTGAAACCTTGAAAAGTAAAGAAATAAGAAAAGGAAAATATGCACTGAATATGAATTATGTTAATTTTCCCAATTGAAAATTATGTGACCTAGTTCCTGCGTCCTCTCACCGTTATTATAAAACATTTATACACTATATAGTGAAGGGCATGCAGTCAGTACAATAGGAGATTTACGTGAATGGCTGTTTTGTGTCATTTGATTGTCTGCTTTGGTGATAGGCAAAACAGTCCGTCCTTCAAGAAGAACATACGATGGAGGCCCCATGTCACAATTACACAAGTAAAAAACAAACAAACAAACAAACTTATACAAAAACTTCACTTCATTCCACACAAAAAGTGGAGTACAAATCCTTTGAAATGGTCGGCTTTTGATTACACAAAGGAAAACACGGGCGAGAGATGCTCATCCAGCTAGATTCGCCAAAGGAGTTTAGCATCAGTCCTGTAAATGGTATTTACCAGCCCTGTAGAACCACAGAATAAGAAGAAAAAGAAGAAGACTAAACTAGTGGAAGAGTTGTCTTGAAAGACGCTTTCTGCGTGCAGTGATCCTCGCTATAATCGAGCTCGCTTTAATACAACGAGTGTAACGCTATTAAAGGTGATCTTGTCGGTCCCAGTTTCATTTCCCTCTAAACATAATGGCAGAATGGTTCGGTTATAACGAGATTCCAGTTGTAACGAGGAGACATCGGTATTTCAAGGACCTCGTTATAACATAAGAGGTCTCGTCCATGGTAGGTAGCTGAAAATGAAATTGTATTCCAAGGTTAGTTCAAATTTGATGAATAGAATAGAATTCAATTCAATTCAAATCAAATTATTTTATCAAACAAACTGAACAGTGAATTTTTCGGTGAATACAGAAATATTGAGCACCTGGTGAGAAAAAAAAAACAGTTTTCAAATGTCTTCACAGTAATTCCAAACGCAACCATGATTGAAATTAAGTAAGGAACTGCTTGATGCTAGGACTGGTCCGTTCACCTCTTATATATACCGACGTTTTGCCATGATATATTATTCAGACTATAATGTTTTGCCAAAACCTCAGCTGCTCCTTCTCTCTGCATGTATATAAGTAAAAGCTGATTTATAATTCTATTACATGACACTCCTGAATGTAAAGTATTCTTTTTACTGTTTGCCAAAAGGAAATATTATCAAAGATTATAACTTGAGAGGCGTTTCGTTCACAAACACACACACACACACACACACACACACACACACACACACACACACACACACAAGTTGTGTTAGTCCTTTGCAGTATATACCATTTTTCTAACGTTTGAAGAGTTCCTTTCAACAGGTGCTAAATCCACGGGAAGGAGGGGGATTTATTTTTATTTCACAAGTGTCTTCATGCAATGACTTCATGTCCCATATTCGTCTAATATTATCAACAATGGGATAACAAAAATGTGCCGTAGGAAAATCTGCCGTCTACAATGGCATTTTTTAAACAATTGATATTTTAGGAGATTATGTGGATTTAGCACATTTTATAATAAAAATTCTAGCATGGAGATACATCATTTAAATATTATACCTACTATACAGTTTTTGCCACTTTGTGTATTTTAGTCTATGTGTTATCTCTACACATTCTCAACTTGTTATCTTCATCTTCTAAAGACTTTATATGTATAGAAATGAATTCATAGCTAACAATCAAGTGATATGTGGGTAATCTGGGAAGTAATAATACATAGCTTAAGAGAGCTAGCCAGCCTAATCTTACTCTGGGTTCATAGTGCAGTCAAGCATGCACACTGGTTTCCGATTGGATCCCTCGGGACTTAAGACATTTTGCAACAACGTAAACAGTTTTTTTTTAATAGCGCCTTTTGAAATGTAACACTCATCGCCTGATTACTCCATTTCCTCTCAGGGATTTTAATACTTTGAAGAGTTTTTTTTTTTTACTGTATGGGACGACTAAAAGTAAATGCATTTCTATAGGAAAAAAATGATGAAAAATGGATCTTTTGAAAAGGAACTCTTGAGCATTTATCATTTTCTGGTAATATGATGGTATCTGAAAACGTACATACTGGCTAAATCAAGCATATAAGAACATAAAACTTTCGAATATTAAACAATAAGTAATGTAAGTAATAGGCCTTTAAGTAATTACGGAAATACATTTCTGTAGGAAAAAAAGTCCAATTCGATGAAAAATTGATTTAGCATCTTTGGAAAGTAACTCTTCATTTTGTCTGTGTATCATTTTCCGGTGATGTGAGCGATGGTATCTAGAAATGTTACATATTGACTAAATCGAGCGTGAGAACCTTTAAAACGTTCGAGTATCGAACAAGAAAAATGCGTTTCCAAAAATAAGTGACATAAGTAAAAACATTGCTATACAATGAAAAAATGTCCAATCCGTGAAAAATGGATTTTCCATCTTTGGAAAAGATTTCCTCAATGTTGTCTGTTTATTATATTCTGGTAATATAAGCGAATGTATCTAGAAACGTTCCTACGGATTATCAAAATCAAGCATAGAACCTTTTAAACTTTCTGATGTCAAACAAGAAAAATGCGTTTCCAATAAAGGAAAACTTTCGCATCCTTGATGACTTGTATAACGTTTTCCGAACTGATATTCTTCTCCAAATTTACTGTTTGCATATCTCAACGTTTCTGTGTCTGCTTTTACTGCAATGTGTTCTTCTCTCGCTCCATTCAAACACTACCTACTTAGACAAGATTCTTACAAAGGAGGGACTTGGATTAAGAAGCAGGAGTGTTTACCTAACGGGTTGACAGAGCCCTATACCTATGCATAACACACAACCAACAAACGCGTGGTGGCGACCTGTTACTTTCAGTCAGTATAGACTGCGAAGAAGGGTAACGCCCAGTGAAAGTTGTCTTGCAGAGACTCCAACTCTCCCGTTTTCGACGGGAGATCTCACGCCGAAAACCCATTTTTGCAAAATCTCCCGTTCTCCCGCTTGAGAGTTAATTTCTCCCGCCCTGGTTCTGTGTCTCCCGTTGGGAAGGATTTGTTACTTATTGCTATCGTATGTTGAAAAAATAAGCCTTAGATAGCACAATGAGAGCATCTAGAAACCTAGGAACTTCGCGCTTCGTACACATCAAAATGGAGTTTCCCGTTTGCTAGGGGTTTCAGGAGGGAGAATCTCCAGATCAGAAGGTGCTTTGGGTTGGAGTCTCTGGTCTTTCAGAATACCTCATTAGTGGAGACAAAGATGTGGTAACATGTAATCACGTGTAATCACTAATCCTGGACGGAACGCTACCTGTGTGCATCAAGTACGACAGATTGGTGAGTATCTTATAGATCAAAAGCCGACAGGTAATATAGTAAGGATTACCTTTGCAAAAGAAAAGCGGAATGATGGAGTTGAAAATAACATCATCGAGCAATTCTTCATGGTTAGTATGCTGGGATCATGGTGAAGGACTTTTTGAGCCGTTAAAGTTTGATGATAAGGGTAATTAAGTATTCCTTTCGATATTGTAGATTTGTTTTGTGTGTGACTCAGTACATTTGATTGTCTTTGGGACCCTGAGACCGACAGAGTTTTGATCATATGATTTTTTTTTCCTGATTTAGTCTACAGCTTATATTCCTTGCCTTTATTTCTTCTCAACCAATGCATATATCACACCTTTAAATATCAATCTGTTGTATAAGTCAGTGATTTACATTATAACCAGATATGGCAAGCTGGTTTAAGTCAGATTGACACACTATAGCTTCCAAGAATAGGGTGGAGGCTTCATTCACAACTTGCGTAAGTTTTCATGGTCAATAAGTGGATTAAGGTTTGTGCTTTCACACACAGAATGTCCAAGATTTGTGTCATGTTTCTTGTGGCCCTAATAGTGTCCAACCTTTTCTGTGCCATGGAAGTTGGATAGTATAGTGTACAACGCCAGGGGTATAACACCATGGGGTTTTCGTTGCCATCGTCACTCAAAGCATATACAAAGGGTTCATCCACAATGCTCCTCTCTATACGAAGTGTGTCATAATCGGTACTCGGCTTGAAAAACACGGTGGTATATAGGGTGGTTGGTTTTAACTCGACTGTATGCGGATGATGCGGCGCAGGAGAGAAACCGAAGCCAGATTCATGGCCTAAATCCTCGCCATGAAATGAATTGAAAAGCAAGCGGTAGGAGCAGGGTGGATCAAATTCCCTATTTTGTAAAACAAACAAACAAACAAATAAATATACAAACAAACAAACAAACAAAAACAAAGCAATGATAGATTCATGATCTATCGATAAATTCTCAAATTTATATGCAGTAAAAGCAGCGTGCGCGTAAGCGTGTCAGCACTATGCGTGATTGGAATGTCCACAGGGTGGGCCCGATACACGTCAGTTATTCACAGTTCGTAGTATTTGATAGAACAAGATGACTTAGTCACAGCGATATTTCAAGGCAAACGGTAGTATTTATGAAACTCTTAATCTTTCTTCATTTTTGGGGCGTCTAAATCAGGAATTTTGAAGACCCATCCTCTTCCACCTGGCCTCGCCCTCCACCCACACACAAAATTTCCTTCTCGCTTAGGCTACGGTCACAACTCAGAGCGGCGACCGACCGATTTGTAGCCTGCTCGGTCGCTGCTGAAATTTTGGCACCGCCCAGCAGTTTTTGGAGATGCTGAGCAGGCTGTAAAACCCTGACGATGACGGAGCAGTGCCCTGTCGATTTCCCGTCGGTCACCGATCGATTTCAGTAAAATTTTGGCGAAATATGGGGATCTGCAACGCGCAGAGTCCGAGCAGTCACCGAGCGATGCCCCATCGGCAACCACTGGCAACTGGACGATCTCCCACAGGTCACCGGCCGATTTTTACGAAATCGCTCAGCGACCGACAGGTGATCGATAGGTTATCTATCGGTGACCCGTAGGCGTGCCGACGGCCACCCGCCGGTGTCTGCCGGAAATTTCTCACGAGCTACCTGTGTTTATTAATGTACAGTGTACCTATATGTGATTTGTGATGTGTTTCCTTAACTATCAATTTAGATAAAACTCGAGGAAAAAGATCTAAGAGTTAAATTATCAACTAACAAACCTCAGCTATGTGATACCACAGATAACTAGAAATTAGGAAATAAAACAAAAGGGAGGAACACCCAAGATTGAACAAATTTAGAATAGATTAGATTTTTCCAAAATATCTTCTATATTTAACAGTATTATTCTATTCCTATTTAATGCCCTGTCGATTTCCCGTCGGTCACCTATTTAATGGTTTATTTCAATTTTCCCCATTTATCTCTTGTCATTCATTTCTTCTTCAATCAATAGGCCTTAAATGAATGATAAGGTAACCAAACTATATTTTATTACGTCAACATAATCTATTACCAACACTAACTTTTAGCTTTCATCTCTTTTGCCCCAAAGTGGTTGCCTCTGACTTCCATGTCCCTCATGTTTGTTGCCGAGATGTTGAGATGCTGAGATGTTGGTGGGGTTTCCTTGCCTTTTATTTCTCCCCCTGCTTCTTCCACATAGCGTTAGATTATCTTCTCCATCTAGTCCCTGGTTTCCTTCAGTACTTTTGTCATTTTTGTCTTAACATTTTTAGTCCCTAAGTCGCTCGACGGCGACCGCTCGATCTATTCTCTTGGTTTTCTTCTGTGCTGTTGTCATTTTTGTCTCTATTATTTTTGTTCCCTAAATCGCTCGGCAGCGACCGCTCGATTAGGTCAGTTTTGGGCAGCGAGTGAAAACTGGTCGGTCGCCGCTGAAATTTTAACTCCGCGCTAAAACTTCAGCGGCGACCGACCGATGCCCCAAAAATCAGTGGCGCCTGGTCGGGTACCGGTCGGTCACCGGTCGTTGTCCGACCGGTTTTGTTCAGTTCAGTTCAGTTCAGTTCAGTTTTTATTTCTGCATTTCAAAATCAATACAAATCAACAAATCAACAAAATACTTACATAGTCATTTACACAGCTAATATTCGTAACGTTTCGATCTTACATACATTTTCTTTTTTTTCAAGAACGAATATCATATATGAAAGGAAGCAATAGGAAATGATAAAAATGAAATGCAGGGGACCATCATCATAAGCTAAGCTTGACGAGGAAGATGGCCCCAGGTAAAGAGATACATAAAGAAAATCTTGCCACTCACTGAGTGGGGGGTAATTGTGCGAAGGGCACAATAAAGAGATACATAAAGAAAATCTTGCCACTCACTGAGTGGGAAGTAATTGTGCGAAGGACGTGCGGTGCAGTGCGGTGTGCATTGTGTTGGGATGAATCTTGGTTTGTACGTTGGGTGTTATTTTGTGTATCAGTGTGATGAGGTGAATGTTACTTCAGTTATGGCCGTGAACTCATTGTTTAGGGTGTTTGTTGACCAGGTGGTATGAATATTTATGTGTCAGAAGTATACTGGATTATGAGGGTGTTTTTTAGTTCTCGTTTGAAAATGTTCAACGACGTACATTGTTTTAAATTAGGGGGTAAAGAATACCAAATATCTGGTCCATTATGTTTTAATGATTTTTGAGCTAAAATGATTCTGGGATTTTCGAGATGGTAATCGGACGACTGACGTGTTGGATATGAATGAACGGTGGAATTTGGAGTGAAGAAGCCATCAAAAATTTTTGGAAGACAATTAAATGTATATTTATACATAAAAACAGCAGTTTGAAAGGTGTGAAGATCCTCAATTTTCAATGTTTTTAGTTGACGAAATAGGGGATTGGATGGGGATAAGTAACGGGAATTGGTAATCAAACGTACAGCACGTTTTTGGAGGGTAAGAATTGGATTAATCTTAGTTGAGCCACAGTTTCCCCAAACGATATTGCAGTATGTGATATGTGGTAAGATCAATGCATTATATAGAATAGTTTTTCAGTCGATATAAAATTCCTACAGTTCTTGAGACAGACGTGTGGATATTATGAATGTGATCGCTCCAAGTTAAACTCGAGTCAATTGTGATTCCTAAAAATTTAGTAGATCTTACTTCAGTTAAGGATAATCCATCAATATTAATATTATAACTGCTGTTAATGTTCTGTGAAGCGGTAGGTTTGAAACGTATAAAATTTGTTTTAGAGACATTAAGGGATAATTTATTACATATAAACCATTGGGAGACTTTGTCTATTTCCGTGTTCAGAGTATTAAACAGTGTTTCGAGGTTCTCATGGGAGTAAAAAGTATTAGTATCATCCGCAAAAAGTATAAATTTAAGAGTTTTTGATGTATTTAATATATCATTGATATATACAAGGAACAGTAAGGGGCCAAGAATTGATCCCTGGGGACACCACATACAATATTAAAATTCGGAGATTTAGATGACTTAAATAGTATTGCTTTCTGTTGGATAAATAATCAATAATCCAAGAAAGTGCTAAACCACGAATACCATATCTTTTTAATTTGTAAATTAATATATCATGATCTATGGTATCAAAAGCCTTTGATAAATCCATGAAAATTCCTATAAAGTATTTTTTATTTGCAAAAGATTCAGTAATCTTATCTAACAATTGAATTATAGCTAAATCGGTGGAATGGCCCTTTCTAAATCCAAACTGATTAGGTATAAGTAGGTCAATTACATGAAGAAAAATGTACAGATGTTTATGAATAATTTTTTTCCAGAATTTTAGAAATACTAGGTAATAACGATATTGGTCTATAATTTGTTAAAAGAGAAGGGTCGTCTTTTCTTTTGAAAATTGGAACTACTTTCGCAATTTTTAATGAGTTTGGGCATATTCCAGAAGACAGTGAAAGATTGAAAATGTAAGATAAAGGTGTATTTATTTGTTTGATGATTTTCTTCAGTATATAAACACTTATTTCATCATGGCCACTAGATCTACTTGGCTTTAATCTGTTAACAATCTCGAGTATTTCTTCCTCATCTGTTGGGGTAAAGAAAAGGGATTTGTCGCAGTTTGGTGGAAGAAATTCAGTAAAGTTTGAATGAACATGTTTGTTTTTTATTTTTGAAGCTAATTGGGGGCCAATATTTACGAAGTAGGAGTTAAAAGCATCAGATATTTCATCAGGGTTTGTGAGTTCTTTGTTGTCATTATAAAAAAACGGACGATGTTTCCTTATTATTTTTACCTGTTATTTCATATATAGTTTCCCATAAGCCATTTACGTTATCCTTTTGATTATCAAACTTATCGGAATAATACATTTTACGAGAAATACGAATCAAGTTACTGAGTATATTTCTATACTTTTTTGTAATCTGTAAAATGTTTTGTATTGTGGGTAGTAATCGCCAGTTTATACAATTTATTACGGGTTTTTATTGAATTGATGATTCCCTTTGTAATCCAGGGATGTTTGTTCTTTCTACGTGTTTTTTTCTTAACTAAAGGAATGTTTTGGCTAAAAACTCGCCGACCGGTCGCCGAGCAGGCTGATTTTGGGGGTTGTGACCGTAGCTTTAGTATCTGTGGAGGTCGGACGCCACTCAGTCAGCAGAAGAATAAAGCTGGCCATGGAAGCTGGCCATGCAATGCAATATAAAACTATTTTTTTAATCCTAACTTTTCGTCCTTTTCAGCTTGTCTTACAGCTTTTCATGCCTCCGCCAAGAAGTGTAGCCGTGTCTATATCATCAGAATATTAGTCCCTTTGATCTTATTCTATACACTGTGTTTTCTTCGGCGAAACTAGGATCAGGTGAGCTCCAAATGTATTGACCTGTTTGGTTTGGATGGTATTAATTATGCTAATGTCTATTGCGACCATAACTGGGGGAGGGGTGGGGGCTTCAAGAATGTCTATAACGATAGTTGATTTATGCACTGACATAGCAATGGACCTAACTATTTGCATAACTTCCTGAATTATCTTTTCTCGTTATTTTAGAAGCCCCCCTCCAATTATGACCGACATAGGTTACAGTATTATGAAACCGAAGAGGTCAATATATGCGTCGAGTAGAAACCTCCTTGTAAACCACATCTAAACCAAAACTATATCATCCTTTAATGGGTAACAGGTTGCAGTGCTTTAAAACCGAAGAGGTCAAAATGCGTCATGTAGAAACCCTCCTTGTTTACCCAATCTAAACCAAAACTATGCCATCCCTTTAATGTATCCATCTTCATTCTTTAAGAGATGGATGGCGAAAAAGTAAATGGTATGTTACTCCTCGATATATCTTCCGCTTTCGATACCATTAACCATACAGTTCTTCTGAACATCCTCTTTTTAGTGTTAAAAGTCAAGCATTTAAAAGATTCAAGTCTGAACTGTCATGTCACTCTCAAGCTGTCCTATAAATGGTTGCACTTCAGATCTCACTCACTTAACTCTTGCTGGATATGAAATTGACTTGTCTAATGTAACCATGGTAACATTGCTGTCGGCTGTCTTTATCTTGACTCAAATATGGCAATGTCAACACAAATTCATTTTGTCTCAAAATTGTTCGATATCAGTTGAGCAATTTAGGTACCACCCGTAATATCTTAACCGTAGTGCTACTGAGAAAATTGTTCATGTATTCGTTAATTTTCGTCCCACCTGGATTTCGGTTATGGCCACTTGTTCGGGTTTGCCTCTCAACAGTACTTATCAGCAAAGTTTAAAAAAAAATTACAGAATGCAGCTGCTCGTGTAGTGACCCTCTCCAACCGTATACCATGCCTACCACAAAAGTAGGGTCCATGCTCCAACACAAACACAGTCACATCACACCCCTTCTGAAATCACTTTATTGGTTGTCCTTCGAAAAACGTAGTCCTATTGCTTTCAAGATTCTGCTGCGTTTATTTCACTGTTAAAATGGCTCTGCTAGTCTACTCCACAGCATGTTTGTGTATTGTGTTTGTGTATGTGCGTACGTGCGTGTCATACTGTCTGTATGGTTGCTGTCATACTTTCTTTGTTTCCAAGCAAACGGTGGAAACATTCCTGGGATGTATTGTTATTGTTCTTCTTGGTTACCCACGACTTGCTGTGATGTGCAACTCGAAATGATTCAATCAAAGAGATTCTAAGAAGGCATTTCGCGGACAACCTCCAGCAGATCGCATGCCATGGAATTGAAAATCCGCTCTATTTTCAAACTGACTTTCACAATTATATCTAATAGACCGTTTCTGTAATTCGTTACAATATATATATGGATGTTTCTTTTTCCCATCACAGCCTAGGAACGAACGTTTCGTTCACCTGCTCCATCCCATTAAGTTTCTTAGACAGGAATTCACTTAGTTGTTGTTATGTTGGGCAAGCTATGTAGTAGTCAAGGGCAACTTTTGTGAACGAAACATACATTGAAATATTTTTTTTTTTCTATTTTCCTCATCTGAGGTACTTTATTTTTCCACATATCTTCGCATATTTACAATCACATTATCTGCAAGTATCCAAAAGGCATTCAACATAATCATTATGACAGGAAAAAAAAATAATTGAAGGGTACATCAATGGTACCAACCAAAGTAATTGCGTATTCTTCTTAATCCAATATCATCGAATCTCGTTTGGTTGCACTTCAAACTGATATAAAATCTTAATTCCGCTTTCAAATCTTCTATTAAATGATGTACATTGAACAAACATTTGTTTCTTTCATTGCGTTCTCTGACATAATTCCTGTAGACAATGAATTGGGCATAATTCAAAAAAAGGTTTACTAATTTCATCTTTTTGTTACCTATATCATATCCGAGAATAATGACTTTTTCATTGATATCTATCACAAGATCGAAAATATTTCGAATTAAAACCGAAACCACTCTCCAATACATTTTGATTTTTTTGCATTTCAGCAAAAAATGACAAGTGGTTTCTTTACAATTACATACAGTACACAAATTATCATTCAAAATTTCCCATTTAAACAAATTGTCTTTACTGGGCAGTATTCGATGAAAAAGCTTAAAATTAAATTGCTTTATTCTGTTATCATTAATCTGATGAAACTTATATTGCAATACCTTTTTCCAATCAAAATCACAGGGTAAATTCAAATAACCTTGCCAGAGGTATAAACATGAAGGTTCTTGTTTTTTCTTATGCAAAAATAATCTATAATAATGTTTAGCTGACGTTTTCTGTACACTGATTTTATCACCTGTTGACAACTCAATAGCATCAAATTCTTCTGTGTGCAGCACTACAGGAGTCTGTATATTATTACGTAACTTGTCTAACCAAAACCTGGGGAATGCTTTTTTTAACTTAGACAATTCAAATGAGGCAAGCAGCTGCCTGTCTCGGAAGGTTTCATTTATGGATGTAACGTCTTTCCACTCCCCATCTTCTATAATCTGTTTCACTGTGATAACATTTTCCTTTATCCAGCTCTGGAAACATAACATTTCGTTGTCATATCTAATATGACTGTTATTCCAAACAACTTCTTTCTTTATATCGTTAACATTAAACATGTCTATGTACTTTAACTCAGACCATGAACAGAAAAGGTCAATGTAAAACTCAGGTATTTTTCTCCTTCTGCATATTCTTAATATATCATTTTTCTTGCAATTAAATTTCCAACACAAAGGCATTCCGCCAATTTTCTGGGTCCAATATTGAAATAAAATCTTCCATGACATTTGTTCCTCAGAAAAATACTTCTTAAACCATGATAAACGGAGAGATAAACATTTTGAAAGCAAATCGACCATTTTAAGTCCTCCTCCTGTTTCTGGGTTGCAGCATACGGTGCGTTTTACCTTTTCCCGTTTGGAATTCCATAAAAAAGAATACAGTAATCTATTTACTGACCTAATGATCTTTAAGGGCACAGGTACTGCTGTAGCTGTGTATACTAACTGAGATGTAACTAATTGTTTGATAATGGTCACCTTTCCATACAATGTCAAATTTCTCATTCTCCATAAATCTAGTGTATTTTTTATTTTCCCTATTTTGCCTTCCCAGTTAAGGTCTTCAACTTCTTTATAGCATTTCCCAACATATATACCGAGACATTTTATGGCGTCTTCTGTGAGATTTAATTCTCCAATAGTTTCAATATCTAAGTTCAGTCTCATAAACTGAGATTTTGACCAATTAATTTTTGGGCCAGCATTTTCACCAAAAAATTCTATTTCTTTCATTACTTCTGTGAAGGAATCAACAGAATCAACTAAAATTGTGGTATCGTCAGCAAATTGAATAATTCGAATATCGTTATACTCATTTTCCGATTCAATATTAGGTACTAAAATACCTTTTATTTGAACATTCTGCTTTATCTTTGCTGCTAACATTTCTGCAACAATGATAAACAAAAGAGCTAATAACGGACATCCTTGCCGCACACCTCTTTTAATAAAAAATTCTTCAGATATCCAACCATAATTCATTACTCTACCATTAGCATTACTATACAACGTTTTGATCCATCTAATGAAAGATTCTTTGAATCTTAGTTCCTTCAACAAACCAAACAAAAAATCATGATTAATAGTATCAAAACCTTTCTTGAAATCCAATGACATAATAATAGCGGGTGTTTCAGTACATTGACAGTAATCAATTACATCCTGAACTGTCCGTATACACTCTGATGCAGAACGATTTTTCATAAAACCATATTGGTCCTCGGATATAATACAATGAATTATTTTTTTCAATCGGATTGTCAGAACACGAGCCGCCAACTTATAATCTATATTAAGCAACGAAATTGGTCGCCAATTATCTAATATGTTCTTATTACCTTTCTTATACAAGAGTGTTAAAATGGCTTGACTTTGAGAAACAGACAATTCTTTTTTATCATATCCCTGATTCAAGCTGTCTATTACCATCTGTTTCAGGTCTTCCCAGAAACATCTATAAAATTCTACACTAAGACCGTCACTGCCAGGTGACTTATTCAAATGCATAGATTTGAGTGCAAACCAGCATTCATTTTCTGTGAGCTTCCCCTCGCAGATGTTTGCATCTTCCTCACTTAATACATTAAAGTCTAAATTACGAGTGTAGTCTTTGATATCAGACTTGGAATCATCTTTTCCGTAAAGACTGCTATAAAAATCATGTATTTTTTTCAAAATCTCTTCATCTTCTCTGAAAATCTTACCATCTATTTCAATACTATTTATTTCTTTTTTTTTACCCTTTGCTTTTTCAAGCTGAAAAAAATATCGAGATGACTTCTCTCCTGACTCAAGCCACCTTGCCCTTGATCTAACATATGCACCTTTACATTGATATTCATACCATCTATCTATCTCATGTTTTAAACAATTAATCTTGTCTAAATCATCAATATTTTGGTCTTCATTAACACTCATACTCAATCTTTTATATTCTTCTTCGATGCTCCTGATATATTTCTTCTTCTTTTGTGACAACTCAGATGCATATCTAATACTGTATTCTTTTATTTTTATCTTACATATTTCCCATCTTAACTGAGCATCAATTTTATCACACTCCATTTTAACCTTCTGAACAATATTCTTTATACCTTGTTTATATTTTTCATCTTTAAGTAATGAATTATTCAATTTCCAAAAACCCCTTCCTCTCTTTTTTGTTGTCACCCGAAGCTTCATTGTCACCGCATTGTGATCACATTTTAACACTGGTTTGATATCTAAGGAATGTACATACGGAGCGTATGCCCTGGAGACTAGCCAATAATCAAGGCGTGAGCATATACTGAGTGACAGGTGTCTCCACGTAAATTGCCTCCTCTCCGGGAATTTTTTTCTCCACACATCTATTAAATTGTAACACTGCTGAAATTTAACAAAATATTTTTTTGGTAAATATATGTAAGACATTCCGTTTGTGTCTAACTTTTTATTTTGTACACAGTTCCAGTCTCCTCCTGCAATCATAATTTCACTTGGTTTCTTGATCTTTTTCACCCAGTTATGTAATGATGCGTAAAACGGCTCTTTTTCTGCGTTTTTCGCCGGAGCGTATACATTTAGGCAGAAATAAACAGAATCATAGCTTACAAATCTCAACGCAATGGCTCTACCGTCACCTTTGGAATGTGTCTCTATGACGTCAATTGGAAGGTCGTTTCTGATTAAAACAGCTACACCTTTTGAGTGTTTTGTTCCATGATCGTATATTCGGAAACCTTTCCATTCATTTGAAATTACTTTTTCTAATTCTCCTGATAAAAATGTTTCTTGTAAGAAAGCTATATCACATTTTTGACGTTTCAACCATAAGAATATTTTCTTCCGTTTGAATGTATCACATATTCCTCTTACATTTAAAGAGACAAAATGGAAACACTCCATCGCTCTTAATGAGATTACCTGTTTTCTAATTAATCACGATCAAATAATCTACTCACTTCTGCTTCTTCGTTGGTTTCATTTTCCTTTTTTTAGATTCCTTTGTCTTCCCAGCAGCCTTCGGAGGAGGAGTCTCCGGGGATAACGTGGAATCATCATTGTCGCTGTTCGTGTAGATACTGCATGTTTCATCATCACATTCTCCATCCGTTTGCTGTTCTCTCTTCTCGTCATCACGCGGCGTGCTTTCACTGATCTTTGC